>NC_067482.1:80157443-80243062 GCF_947179515.1 Apodemus sylvaticus
CAGTGGTGGCGCACGCCTGTAATCCCAGCACTTGGGAGGCAGAGGCAGGTGGATTTCTGAGTTCGAGGCCAGCCTGGTCTACAGAGTGAGTTCCAGGACAGCCAGGACTACACAGTGAAACCCTGACTCAAAAAACCAAAAAAAGAAAGAAAGCCCTCACAGGCTTGCCTCTCCCTTGATTCCAGATCCAGTCAAATTGCCACATCTGCAGAGAGCAGGTAGATAAAACTCCAAAGACAGGAATTGCTGGGCCGCAGGACTTTCCGCGTCCCTGCGACAGCAGATTCCAACGTGGCAGGTGAAGGATGTCCTCTTGCTGTGTTTTCATTGAATTACTTAAATGATTTGAATTAACTTTCTGTATTCTGTTCATGTGCCGTGGCCGGAGCTGCTTCTCGTCATCTGCCACACTCAGGGGTGGACTCTTGGCCTGAGCGCCAGTCCCCCCACACTACCCCCCATCCTGTCAGGGATACAGGGTCTCATATGGTCCAGGCTAGCCTCAGAGTTACTATGTAGCTGAGGATATACCTGAACTTCTGATCCTCCTGCCTCCACATGTCAAGTGCCAAGATTCCAGGTATGTGCTGCCATAACCGGCAATGCTGTGTTTAAAGACATGTTTGGACTTACTCATTTTACTTTATGTGAACAAGCATTTTGCTTGCATGTCTGTATGTGCACCGCGTGGGTACTGTGGAGGCCGGAAGCGGAGGCTGGGTTCCTGGGAACTGGAGTTATAGACGGTTTTGAGGCACTGTGTGTGTGTGGGGGGGTGTGAGTGTGTGTGTGGGTGTGTGGGTGCTGGGACCTGAAACTGGGTCCTCTGACCAATCAACAAGCACTCTTAACCCCTGAGCCATCTCTCTGGCCTCAAAACTGTATTTTAAACAGGCTTATATTCAGTATTTCTGGGCAACTGCTCTTTCCTGGGGAGCTATTTTTATACTTTTTTACCTACTTTTTTAAAAATGGTTGTTGGCTACTTTCTATCCATTTGTCTTCATTTCTCCTCATTTTGTAACTTCTTTCTTTTTCCATGTCAATATTGTGTTTTCTTTCTTCCTTGTTTGTGTGCGCCTGGGAGGCCAGCAGGTGGCCTTGGAATCACCGGTTCCAGGTGTCTGTGAGCTGCCCCGTGGGTGCTGGGAACGTGTTTGGATCCTCCGCAAGCACAGCCCGTGCCCTCAGCCATCTCTGGGTCTTTATGTAACTTTTTGTATCTCTTTCTAGTACTTGTCTGCTGTGAGCGTTTGCATTTCACTCAGCTCCATCTGGCTGTGTAGGAAAGAAGTAGGAATCCAACTTTCCCTCCCCCTCATGGCGCCCAGGCGCTTCTACACCACAGACTGAGTATCCACCCTTCCCCACATATCTGCCATGCATTTTCATCCTGTATGAACTTCCCCAAACACCAGGAAGCTTCACCCCTTGTCTTCTGCCCTTTTCTGTGTCTTGACAGAGCATGCCTCAGTCCCAGCATTCAAGAGGCAAAGCTAGGCAAAGCATTTGAGTTCCAGGCTAGCCTGGTCTACAGAGCTAATTCCAGCCAGGGCTACACAAAGAAACCCTGTCTTTAAAAAAAAGCAACAACAACCAAACAAAAACAAAAAACCCACACACATACACAAAAATAGCACCCTATGTCTCACATAAAGTTCAGGGTTAGTTAATGTTGGGGAAAAATGTTTTTATTTGGATTTCATCAGCTGTTTCTATCATTTGGAGACTGGGCTCCTTTAGAATGATCCCAGTTAACACCGAGGGGGCAAGCCTGGGCAAGGCCCCCGAGTGAGTCCCAACACCACCCAAACACACACACTTACACACTTGTTGTTTTTGGTTTTTAGCAGAGTCTCACTCTGTAGACCAGGCTGACCTGGAACTCACAGAGATCCACCTTCCTCTGCCTCCCCAAAGCTGGGACTAAAGGATTGTTCACTATGTTTGGTTGCACATATAATTTTTAAAAATTAAAAATAATAAAAATATTTTAAAAAGAATCATTTAGGAAATTGTTAGAAGGGGCGGTGGTGGGCTCATGCCTTTAATCCCAGCACTTGGGAAGCAGAGACAGGTGGATTTCTTTCTTCCTTCCTTCCTTTCTTTCTTTCTTTCTTTCTTTCTTTTTTTTTTTTTTTTTTTTTTTTTTTTTTTTTTTTTTTGGTTTTTTGGATTTGTTTTTTTTTTTCCAAGACAGGGTTTCTCTGTATAGCCCTGGCTGTCCTGGAACTCACTCTGTAGACCAGGCTGGCCTCAAACTCAGAAATCCACCTGCCTCTGCCTCTCAGAGTGCTGGGATCACAGGCGCGCGCCACCACTGCCTGGCTTGGCAGGCAGATTTCTCCAGGACAGCCAGGGCTATACAGAGAAACCCTGTCTCGAAAAACCACAAAAAAAAAGAAAAAAAAAAGGAAATGGTAGAGGGATGACGTCAGCGCGCATGTAGGATGCCCACACACACGCGCATGTGCACATACAATATGCACACCACACACAAACAAGTAAGTAAATAAACAAGTATAAACGCACTTGGTAAAGGCCACATGTAGTGCACATGCTGGTTATTCCAGGATTCAGATGGCAAGATGATTCCATAAATTCAAGGCTAGCCTGGTCTACATAGTGAGTCCTAGGCCAGGAGAGGTTATATAATGAGACTATATCAAAAAGTGAGGAAAAAGTGCTTCTTCCACATGCTGGCACATGCATTTAATCCCAGCTTCAGGAGACAAGAGGGAGGAGTTTGAGGACTAGATGACACTTGGGTTCAAATAAACCAACAAAATAATACATAAATAAAATTCATTTACTTGTTTCTTCAACTGGGACTCAACAGGAACCTTGCGCCTGCCCTAATTCTCCTTCCTTCCTATCCCGTATCCCTCCTCTCCCCCTCCTCTCTGAGCGGGGGTTTCTCCAGGCTAGGATTCCTCTTCCTTTGCCTCCTCAGCTCAGGGTTAAGGCCTGAGTCACCCTGCCCAGCTTCCTTCTGAGGTTTTCTTTCTCTTTCCAGACCTAGGGACGCAGCTAGGCCCCTGCTAGGCAAGTGCTGTGGCCCGAGCCAGCCATCATTTTTATCAGTTTGGACGTAGGGATCAGTTTTTGTGCTTGTTTTGATTGTGTGTATGCTTTGTATGTACATGTTCATGTGTGTGTGTGTGCATGTGTGTGTGTGTGTGTGTGCGCCCATGTGTGTGGTAAGCATGCACTTTACTGACTGAGCCATCTTCCTGGCAGTCCTTGTCTTGTTACTTTGGAGACAAGGTCTTACTATGGCCTAGACAACCCTCAAACTCATGATTGCCTTGCCTCAGCCTGCTGTGTGCAGGTGACAGGCGTGGCTGTGTGGGGGTGACAGGCGTGGCTGTGAGGGGGGTGACAGGCGCGGCTGTGAGGGGGTGACAGGCGCCACTGTACTTAGCTATGAGTCCCTAAGTCTCCTGCTATGCGGCATTGTATCAGTGCCGAGGCTGGACCGGCTCCAGCCAGCAGGAGCCCTTCCTGTGTCCGTGTCCCGCCAGTCCTTCTGACCCGACACCCTTGTGCTCATTTATTTGTTTTGGCATTTCCCTTTGTCCTGGCTGCCTAGGCTATTCTGAGCTGTTTGTCCTGTCCCAACCTTACAGCTGGCCATTTCTCACAGAGCTGGTTTCTGTCATTGAACACACAGCCCCAAACTGAGACCCGGATCAGAACGTGTTTGTGTTCAGGGTGTCATTGGTCCTCATGGCCGACAGAGTGAGAACATGTGTGCCTGCTTACAGTGTACCCACATGTCCACCGTCATGGCTTCATACTTTCATATAAAATAGAATTCTTTTCTCTGTACAGATTTTTCTTTCCTCGGCCTCAGTGTTTTCCTCTTTGTGTTATCCCATTGTGTCCACAACAACCCTGTGAGGTCCAGACTGTTATTTAATATCTCACTTACTTAGGTTCTTATTTTGAGACAGGGCCTTGCTCTGCAGTCCATCTTCTGGGGTCCCTGCTGCGGCCATCAGCCTCTGTTGTAACGGAGTGCCTTTTGGTAGAAACCAAGGCTCTGAGAGAGCGTGTAAGCATTTTGCATAGATGACAAAGCTCTGGGAGGAAGGTTCCAGCCTCCAAGGCCTCAGTCACTTCAGTGCCTGATGGCCCTGAAATTCCATTTCCCCCTCAGGAAGCTGAATGGCCACCATTGATGTGGTGATAATGATGACAACCTTGGGCCAGGTGTCTGAGCAGTGAGGGACTCCCGTTTAGACCTCAGGGAGGTGACTAAGTGCTGGGACAACTGGTGCCATGATTACAGGTACGATATGGAGGGAGCCTAGGGTGGGACAAAGCCCTACAGCTGATGCAGAGTCCAGGAAGAAGCTATGTTGGCGCAGGTCAGTAGAGCAGATCTGAAATATGTCATTTTATGACAATGGCATGAGTTTACATTGCTGCCTGAGAGCCTGCTGCCCTCTCTGGTCCCTCAGTTTCAGCCCACTAGGGCCTCTCTCTCCCCCAGCCTCCTGCTGGTTGGAAGCAGCCCACCAGCCCACCTCACTCCAGCTTTTTTTTTTTTTTCTTCCTTGTGTTGGTTTTCCTCAAACAGTGGCAGGAGTGGTCCTAAGGCAAAAATCACTGCATCCCGCAGCACCCAGATGGGCAGGTGGCCCAGCCCAGGGCTGGACTGCACCAGCCTGGATAAGTGGGAACTGCTGTTGGTAACTCTGGTGTGCAAGTTTCCCAGGAAAGTGTAGGGATTTGTGGAACCCTGCGGGGAGGGGGTGTCCAGGGACAGCATATTTCACGGCTTGTGAGAGCCAGGCATAGTGTTGCACATATCCCAACACTGGAAAAGCTGTTGCAGGAGGACTAAAACTTTGAGGTCAGTCGGGCATACAAAATGAGACTGTTCAAAAACAACACGGAAGCTGCGAAGTCTCGCTGGGGCCCAGAGGTGGGTCCCTCACCCACGATGCTGCTTTCAACTCCCAAGAAAGCCCAGTCATGGACACTCAGCTAAGAAAGGAAACCTCCGAGAACTCTGGAGCCGGGCCTAGGAGTGCACCGCACGCAGTCCCAGCGAAAGGCCAGCCAGGCAGGTGTCTGCCTTGCCCCAGCCCTGTGATAAGAGGAAGAGGCTGAGTTCATCTATTCCCTTCTGTTTCTGGAAGCAAAAAGCAGCTCACGCACCCCAGAAGCCTGGAACCCTGTAAATGGAAAAGAAGTCACTCTAGGGGGAGCTCAGCGAGAGGAGGAAGAAAAGAACCAAGCCAGCTGTCTGTCAGGGCTCAGAATGTGAGGCCCTAGACTATCCCTAGCGGCTGGCTGGGGCGGGGGGTGGCGTGGCGGGGATGAAATCAGAACAGGCCCTAAGTCCCTTGGGAAGAGGAAGAGAAGCCAGTGTGAGGGAATGCCCTCTAGCTGCTGTCTCCGGCTGCCCCGAGCCTTCTTCCCCCTTTTCGGGCTAGTTTCTCCTGCCCTTTCTTCCATTTAACTCCTGGCCTGGTAGACATATTGTCAATGCCTTTAGAGGCCTGGGTCTAAGTATTTCTAGAGCCTTCTCTCCTAAGGGAGAGGAGACCGTTCTTTTTCCTTTTGATTCCATTTCAGCATCCTGGCCATCCGTTAGACTTGAAGCATTTGTGGAATAAGGAGTCTCGTTCAATGCCGGGTGTCTGCATTTCACAGTACCTGGGTGGAGGGCAGACACCTGGGACGCCTGGGACCTCCTCCAGTGCCTGGAGACTAGAGAGCAGGATGGAGGCTGGGCAGACCCCGACTTTCCGAACTGTCAGAGGAGCTTCTGATCCTGCCCAGGGAGGTGGGCGTGGTACACCTCTGTGACAGACCCATGGATCTGTTTCTTCACCTCCAACCTGTTGAGGCAGTGATTGGGGCGGAGCCGCTGAGCAGACCTCTGTGCTGGGCTCAGACCCTTCTGTCTCCGCCCCACCCCCTCCAGGCTGGTCCTTTGAAACAGTGTTCTTCTGGCCATTTGTCCTTGTAGGTGCAATGAAAATTGGCCAAGGCCAGAGTCCCACTGCCCGGCCTCAGTTCCTTCCTCAAACCAAAAATACCAGATTGAAGCAGGGGAGAGCCCAGAAGGATTTGGGCTCACAAAGAGGATAGAGTCTCACAAAACAGGAGGAAGTCTTGAAGCCGTCAGCCTTTAGTGGACACGGGATACAGACCCAAAACCCAATAAGATGATTCGCCCAAGGTCATTCAGCACAGGACTGGGTCTGACCCCAAACGGCCTGATTCTAAGAGCCAATAGTCTTGGTCAGTAGCCAGGCTGCAGCCAGCGGTGGTTGGAGGAGTAGGAAGGTGGCGCCCGGAGGCTTCTGTTTAGGATCGGTTTAGGGGAGCAGGCTGCCACCTGGGGGACTAGGCTCTAAGAAGAAGACCCGGCCGGCTGTCACTGAGCTGCGACCCTCCCCGGGAAGGGCGGGGCGGGCAGTTACCTCATCGCCGCCTCCGGGAGGCCCTGCTCGCTTGCTCGCCCGCCCGCCCGCCTGCGCGGCCGACTCTGGCGGCGGCTCTCGAGCGACAAGGGGACGGAGCTACGGGCGGGGGCGGGTCTGCACCGCGCCGGGCGCGCTCTCCCTGCGGAGCTGCGGGTGCGTCCGCCCGCTCCATCCTCCGGCCTGGCCTCTTGTGGCTCAGGTGCTGTAGGCGGCGCGATGCGGGAATCTCGGGCCGGGCAGGCAAGGCGTAGTACGGGCTCATGAAGGTCCCCGGTGCCAGGCGCGGAAGCGCGGCCCAGCCATGGGCGGCAGCCTGCGGGTGGCTGTTCTGGGTGCTCCGGGAGTGGGCAAGACCGCCATCATCCGCCAGTTCTTGTTTGGTGACTATCCTGAGTGCCACCGACCCACGGACGGTCCCCGCCTCTACCGGCCCGCGGTGCTGCTCGACGGAGCTGTCTACGACCTGAGTATCCGCGACGGTGACGTCGCTGGACCCGGCTCGAGCCCCAGGAGTCTTGAGGTAGCGGTTCGAGGGGGCCAGGGGTGTGTACACTTGGTGCCCACGTGCGAGCCCACGTGTTAACCCAGGGTGCCGGAGCGGGCTCTGGGATTGAAGAGTGTGTCTGGGTATTTTGCACGCGAGCTTCCTGTGCTAGCCTGGAGGTGCCCTGTGGCTGTTTCTTGTCTTCCTTGCCTGCTGGTGTCTGGGTCAATGCCTGGCTCAGCACACGCCGCGCTGCTGTGACAGACTGGACCAGACACTGGGAGTTTTAGAGGGGGCCACTGCACCCTCAGGTTCCCAGTCTTTGGCACTGCATGCGTTTCAAGGCGTCCCATAGGGGCTGGCATTTGAGCAGCACCTGGGAGGCTAAGTGAAGTTTGGTAAAAGAAGCTGTCAGAATATTGCAAGCGGGAAGGAGCAGCAGGAGCTTAAGCCAGAGGCTTCACCTATACAGGACAGTCACAATTACCATGTCAGCCGGGGGACTGCAGGTCCCGGGTCTGCAGCTGGGAGCTAGAGGCAGCAGGAGCATACGTTGGGAGGGTAGGAGGTTGAAGGAGGCCCAGGAAGTAGGAGGGGTAAGGACTGATAAGATCCAAGCCGGCCGGCCGGGAAATGTGGCCTGGGGAGGGTGCTTCCAGAGTGTGGTCGGGAGGTGATGGGGGTGAGGATGAGTTGGAGTGGGAGGGTCTATAAAACTCGGCCTCTGCCCCCAGGAGTGGCCGGACCCTAAAGACTGGAGCTTGCAGGACACAGACGCCTTCGTGCTGGTCTACGACATCTGCAGCCCCGACAGTTTCGACTATGTGAAAGCCCTGAGGCAGCGCATAGCGGAAAACAGGTGAGGCCTTGACTGGAGGTGGAGGTCTTGCTAGGAGAGTGGGTAGTTATGGTCTGGGTGCTTCCGGATCATACTTTGTGCCCACTTGAGGGTCTCTTGCTGTGTAAGCACACCGCGGGGGAGGGTGTCTCTACCATAGGAGGGGACCCGCCTTCATTTGTACACATGGGGTGGGTTCCCCTGGTCACGGGGTCTCCAGCACTGCGTCTCTCATCTCCATCGGGCCTCCAGGCCGGCGGGAGCGCCAGAGGCACCCATCCTGGTGGTAGGCAACAAGCGGGACCGTCAGCGGCTGCGCTTCGGACCTCGTCGTGCACTGGCCACCCTGGTCCGCAGGGGCTGGCGCTGTGGCTACCTCGAGTGCTCAGCCAAATACAACTGGCACGTGCTGCGTCTCTTCCGAGAGCTTCTGCGTTGTGCTTTGGTGCGCACACGTCCTGCGCATCCCGCCCTGCGCCTGCAGGGGGCGCTGCACCCAGCGCGCTGCAGCCTCATGTGATCAGATTGGACGGGGAAATCTCCAGGCTGGCTCCTACCCGGACTCCTGGCCTTCGGGCTATTCTTTGACCTTGATTGGACCAGCCAACTCTCAATCATTGGACAAGATCACTCTTATCTGAGACCTTATTGGGTCATAATACAGATGGCAAGGACTTGACTACGAATGTGATCAGAAGCATTTGTACAGCTTCTAGCGCTCATATTGAACTACATAGATCCACCTGCCTCTACCTCTCCACTGCTGGCCTGGCTACTGGAGACACTTTTAAAGTCATGCCTTACCAGGTAATAAAAACAAAAGCAAAAGCAAATTAAGGGTTTCTTGTTCCGGAATAGGCAGTTCCAGAGCACCGAGTTAACTCCAGAATCCCAACGTATAATGAAGGCTCGGTCCCCCAAAAACAGGAGCTGGAACAATACTTTACTGTCAGAGGTTCTGCTTACTGGACCACAGGTCCTCTGGACACCGGGCTGGACCGGTCTCCTCTAAGGCATTCAATAATATTAGTAATTAAATAGCAACGCTCATCCCCCAAACCGGAATGTACAACAGGTGTCCCATTGTGCCATGTGGTCCCGTGGGGTCTGGTCCCATGAGGTCTGGTGCTCAAGAGATGGATGGGGGGGTCCCTGATGCAAAGGGTGGGTTAAGGCCACAAAGAAAATGGAATGGGGTGTGGGTGCAGCTGAGCCGGTCCATCACATTGAAGAATCTGGCTCGGTCTTTGGGGTGACCGAATGCAGGGCATGCCAAGTCCCGAGCTCTGTGGGTCCCGATGGGCGGCGGGGTCCCCGAGGTGTGGGTATGCGTGAGGGTTTACGGTCTGGTTGTGTGTCCATCCGCCCCCTTGCCCAGGTCAGTGAGGGTTCTGGGCCTGCCAAAGAGCTCCTGGTTGCATCCGGTGCCCCTCCCACGGCAAGGCAGGGGCTGCCCTCATCGGAAGAGCTGGACAGAGCTTGGCAGCGGGGCCCAGGCAGCCCATTGGCTGCGCGGCCTGATTCCCCGGGTTGGCCGCACTTGCCACCCAGGACACTGAGTGAGGAAGACGAGGAGCTGGATGAACAGTAAGCAGAGTCCGGGGCTGGAGGGTCAGGGGCTGGTCCCATGGGGGTATGGCTGGCCTCAGCCTCCAAGGCGCGGGCATTGGCCAGGAATTCCTCTTCCAGGCGCCTGATCAGCTGCTGCTCCTGCTGTGGGTCAATCTGCAGGGGCGTGCGGAAGAGGCTGGCAGGTGTGGCGGCCAGCTCTGGGCCTGGGCTGGGGCCCCTGGAAGGCCGGGGTGCAGCAGGGCTACGGGCACGCGGAGTCTGCGGGGTACTCCTTCCAGAGCCCCCTGTCCCCCCGCCACCCTTGCCCCGGGCCACGCACGAGTGCTGGCCGTCTCGGTCCCTGCGCACCACCAGTACCGCCTGTTCGTCGCGGCTCTGGCTGCGGGTGCGCTGTGCCGGGCTGGAGGTGGCCAGCTGAGCGCCTCGGCCTCCCGGGGCCATGCGGGGCCGTCCCCGGTCCAGCCGCTCTCGAGACTGGCTGCGAGGGGCGGGCGGCCGTCTCGGGGAGGCCGGAGGAGCGGGGGTCGGCCGGTGGCTGGGCCGTTCCCTCCGGGACCCGGTGGCTGAATCGTCGTTGCGGGCACCCATGGGGCAGCTCTGGGCTGAGGAGGCTGAGGAGTCACTGTCCCCGGAGTAGCGGCGGGAGCGGGGGAGGGGGGGCAGCTGATCGCGGGGCCTGAGGTGGGGTGCGAGAGAGATGCGTATCACTGGCGCGGGTGGAGCGAGCCGCTGAGGTCTGCGCTCGGCCGGGGAACTTCCAGGCGCGAGAGAGCGCCCAGGCTGAGGCCGCCAGGACTTCCCGCCCTTGGCTTCCGAAGTCTGGGTTGGACCAGCCTCCGCCCGGAGCCGCCCCAGCTGTGTGTTGTTGGTTTGTCTGGGTTGCCATGGAGATGGGAAGCCAGTCCCGCCCCCACGCACGGGAACTTTTCCCAGGGTGTGAGTCACGGCGCCCAGGCGGACTCCCCACCCCCACCGGCCCTAGTAGCTCGAGGTGATCCTCCAACTTCTCACCTGAGCGGGGTCTCGGGCCCCTCCTTTGTGCTTCGCAGGCTGATGGGGGTTACTTCGGGCCGGGAGCTCCGGCGCTCACTCCCGGGAACCGGGCTTCCGGGGCGGGGACTAGGAGTGGGCGAGCCCCTCTGCGGGGAGAAAGTCCCGGCCCTCTGCTGGGGCAGACGGTGGTGGGCTGTGGGAACCATACAGCAGGTGAGGGGCGATCCCTCGGAAAGCAGCCCCTCCCTGCTGCTGGCCCACACTCCCAGCCGACACTCACTAGTAGAAGAGCAGCGGCAAGGGTCGTGCTTGTCTAGGTAGTGCTCCAGTGTGTCCCAGCCACCGCCCACTCGCACCATCACGTGACTCCTCAGCACCTGCAGGCCGGAGGGAGGGAGGGAGGGTCACTGCGGGCCCACTAGTCCGAGGGCTGGACTGGCCTCCTCCTCCCCCACTTACCCTCACGAAGATGAGCAAGCTGGAGTCTCCCACGCGGTACTTGCCCTCGGAGACCTTGATCATGGGAAACTGGTCGGGGCAGGTGCACCTGCCCAGGATCTCCCTTACCTGAAGCCGGAGAAGAGGAGAAGGCCGAAGGTCAAGCATCAAGTGCCTCCCGGGGTTTAACTAGCAGTTGCAGGCCAGGCGGATGTGCCTATTCAAAGGTCCCACACAGGCCCTCTGCCTGACCACTGTGGGGCTCTGAGAACTCAGCCAACCGAATGAAAGAAGCCAAGAACTGTCAGTCACCTGAAGAAACACTCGGAAAGGCCTTAAGGCCACTAGAGCGCTGAAGTTATCCATAGCCTCTTCACACTGGTGAGGGCCACAGCCTGGACAGGAAGGTCCAGGATGGGTGCAGGGGCAGCCCAGCTGGACACCCCAATCAGAGGGTACAGTGTAGGGCACACACCCAGCGGGCACAACGCCCCGCCTGCCCCCAGCACACAACTGCATACACACATGTCAGTGGAGGCAGGAGATGGCGGGTTGGCTATGGTGGAAGCCTGCCCTTCTCCCTCCCCAAGGCAGCCCGGTGCCTGAGGGTAGGAGCAGGGGGCGGGGATGGGGGCCTTGAGTGCTCCAGGGGCAGGCTGGGGTGGGTGGAGACCGGGCTACCATTCTGCCCACAACCCTCAGGCGCCTGACTCTCGGGCAGGCACATCATTGTCCTCAGCTCCTGATAAGAAAGAAACTCTTGGCCGGGTTGCGGGGGCGGCAGGGACACCGAGGCCTTAGGAAAGGCGGAGGGGGCTGGAGGCCTGGACCTCCGGTGCTCCGTGCTCCCGGGAGCACTTCCTGTTCCCAGGAGCCCAGGTAGTGGGGCTAGGTTTTCTCCATCAGGGCACCAGACTTCTTGCTGAGGGCTTCCTACATGTAGCCTCAACCTGGGGCTACCAATGCATCTGCCTAGCACCCTGTGTGCCAAAAGGTCCCCAAGTCACAGTCCTCCAAATGAAGGAATGCACTGAACTTTGTTGCCGCTCATTTAATACTAAAAGCTGAGCTCTGGCCAGAAGCTAGGGTCTTATCGGCCTCAGAGCGACCTGCGCTGTGTGGCCCCGCTCAGCGCCTCTGCCTCTCTGGGCCGCTTATTCATTTGTGGCCAGGTAGACACCTGGCAGTACCCTTTTATGGGGCAGCTGCGGAGAGCGGGCCCGGGAGGCCTAGGGTTAAGGTAGGCATTAGCTCTGCCATCTGGCCCCCTGATGGGGGAGATGGGGCGCGGCGGGCAGGGGGTCACCCAGTGTGGACAGCAGGAGACTCACCAGCTCATCAAGGTTTCGAAGGTCATTGGGCGTCATGCGGGGTGTGCGGGCGGGAGCCCCCGGTACAGTGACAATTTCCGTGACATCCTCTTCAGCAGCAGGGACGCTGGAGACCTGAGGGGTAGCTCGAAGCTCCCGCTCGATCTCCTGCTCGAACTGTACCAGCCTCGGGGCGAGCAGGCCGAGGCGCGCCCCGCGGCGGGCCACCTCGAGCAGGCACAACACCACGCTCTTCTCGTTCTTGCGCAGTACCAGGTCCTCGGTCTCAAACATGAGCACTTCAGGCACGCCCAGCTCAGCCCGGCACCAGCCGATGAAGGAGGCCACGTTGTCTCGGGCCATGAAGGAGCCGGGCGCCACACTGTGTGCCTGGAAGACCACACCTCGGCTTGGACGGGCGGCAGCCAGAGCCCGGGCAGCCTCGGTGACAGCGTTGGCATGTTGGCACAGGGTTGTGCCTGTGGCCAGCCCCGTGAGGAAGCCGTCGCCACTGCCGGGGAGACCTAGACTGTACAAAGCATTGAGCCAATCGGCCAGGTCTTCCTTCATGGCTTCCACATAGGCCTCACTGGATCGGAAGGGTCGCACACTCTTGGCGGCCGAGCCTGCGATGCCCGCCACTGGGTCCGCCATGCCCAGGGCCGGTGGAGTCACTGTGGGGACATAGGTCAGGGTTGCTGGGACGACTCGCAAGGGTTCAGAACGGTCCACCTCTGCCAGCCCGCCACTCCCGGGAAACGCTAAGTTTAAGTGCAGGCTGGGGGCAAACGGGGCAGGCACCTCATTGTTCTCACAGTGCCATGACCTGCATTAAAGGACTCAGGAACATCTGTACCATCTTAGTGTTTGTGTTTGCTGTCTGGCTGGTCGGGGGAGGGCGGCTGGGGGCAGGCTGGCACCCACGAGGAAGAAAGGCCATTTAAAAACATGAAGACATGTGGGCAGGGAGGGACAGGAGAGGAGCCTCGCCCAGAACCTCAGAGGGACTGTGTCCATTGCTCAGTCCACAACCTGCACGAAGTCCCCGCCTTTCCCTCTGCCCTCCGCTAAGGGCCGCGCCACAGGCTGAGCGGCGACCGTATCTCCATTCTACAGATGAGGAAACTGAGGCGCAGTAAGGGCAGGCATTCGCTGAAGGTCGCAGAGCAGTGGGTGGAGGAATCGGGTCGCCCAGCCAGGCCCGATTCCTGCTGCGGAAAGCCGCCCGAGATGCTGCCTGAAAGGCCGGGACTCCGAATGGCCCCCGCGAGCCTCCGCAGTGCTCGCGGCCTGGTCCAGAGAGGGTGCGTGCCCAGTCAAGGTCACACAGCCCCGGGAAGCAGAGACCCCGCACCGCCCGGCCCACCTCCGGGCACTCCGGCTAGGGGTCCCGGGGGTCCCCGCGCTCACCTGGCTCATCCCGCCGCCCCGGGGAGCATCGCCCCGGCGGGGCCGGAGCCGGGCCGCGCCGCCGCACACAGGCGCCGCCCGAGCTTGCTGCTTCCAGGCTGCCGCTCCGCCCCGCCCCCCTGGAATTTGGATCCGGCCAGGAAGGGGCGGGGCCGCGCTCTTAAAGGGGCCGTGCCTTTCTCGGGCCATAGGCCCCAAGGCGGCGCCCCCCCATCCTCATCGCCCCACCTTTAACTCCGCGTCTGGGTCTTCCCAGGAGGGGTTCAGACCCTTTCAGCTGTCCTTCCTCCATGACAGTGGCCTTCCCGGAAGCGATAGTGGCCGGGGACTGCAGAGTCACCTCCGTCCCGGGTGGACCTCTGCAAGCCAGATAACTGGGTGCTCTTCCTGCGGGACGGCCCAGGGATAGTAGCTTAAGGTACAAGGACTTTGAGGCTCAGGGATCGGAAGGTGGCTGCGGGCAAGGTTAAAAGAGGGGGCGTGGCAGGGGCAACTACACGCCTTAGGAAGAGCGCGGAAGATCTGGGGAATCCTGCCCTCTACTGTCGCCGGAGAGACGAATGAGATGCTGAAGAGAGACTGCAATCTGTGGATGTGTGCGGAAAGACTGTTAATTTTAACTCAGGTCAAGGAAGGAGGCGATGGAGGAAGCTGGGAGACATCTAGAGGGAAAGTTTTTCACACTGAGGAAGCTTAATCTCAAAAAAGAAGGAAAGAAAGGAAGGAAGAAGGAAAGAAAGAAAAGTAGGTAGGTTTGCAAGGCTGGAGTGGTAGAAACATTGGGGACTTGTGGACCATGCTTTTCAAAGGTCATGGAAGCAAAAGAGGTTTATTTATTATTAAATTATTGTTGTTGGAGTTCGTTGTGGTTTTGAGGCAGGATCTCACTATGTAGGGTTGGCTGGCCTGGAACTCCCTATGTATACCAGGCTGGCCTTAAAATATCGAGATTGCCTGTCTCTGCCTCCTGAATGCTGGGATTTAAGGCCTTTACTTTTACAGAGTCCTGCTATGTAGCCTGGGCTTGCTTTGAACTCATCACGTGCTCTCTCTGCTGGGATCACAGGCCTTTCTAAGAAGGAATTTAGAGTAGGAGAGGCTGACTTAGCAGTCATAGGGCTCCTGTAACTGCTGTTGTGAGCAGGGGCAGGGGCAGGGGCAGAGAGCCTCTGAGGAAGTCAAGTGGTTTAGTTAGGTTGGAATGGCGAGGAGATACTAGATTTTGACTGCCCATTGAGAACTGATGATGTTAGTGAGGTGAGTGTGTGAGTATAGATGAGGGAGAAATCCCAGGTTTGGGGGTGAGTGTTGTGGGCACGGGGTTGCTAAATAACACCCAGCAGGGAGTGAGGTCCTGGAGAATTGGCTATGGAGACTGAATGCTAAGTGAAGGAATTGAGAAATGACTGGTCCCGTAATAAGTGGTAATGACCCATAGTACCCAGCAATCGTTTTCAAAATAATCCAATACACTGATACTTATTACAACTATTTAGTGTGTGTGTGTGTGTGTGTGTTTGTGTGTGTGTGTCTATGCCAAGGTATGTAGGCAAGGCACACTTTTGGAAGTTTGTTCTGCCTTTCACCACGTGGGATCCTGGATATTGCAGCATGATAGCAAGTTCCCTTATCCCATGAGCCTTTTTGCCAGCCTCATATGATAGTTTTGTAGATCTAGGGAACCTGAGGACTGGGGAGGTTAAGGTACCATTGCCACCAGCAGCTCTGCAGGAATTTGACCCCTACCTATAACCACCTCACTGTGCTTCAGGGTTCTGGATATAGGAGACGGGCTGAATCTAGTGGACACTAGTGTTGTCGGACAAACTTCTTGGGAGAGATGCCACACACACGTCTGTTCACTCCTGATAGGGAACCCACAACAGACAGAAGTACTGATACTACAAAAGTACAATTTATTTTATTTTTGGTTCTTCAAGACAGGGTTTCTCTGTATGGCCCTGGCTGTCCTGAACTCATTCTGTAGACCAGGCTGGCCTCAAATTCAGAAATCCACCTGCCTCTGCCTCCCAAGTGCTGGGATTAAAGATGTGCACCACCACTGCCCAGCAAAAGTACAATTTTTATTGGGGTTGCTTCCGGGAGCAGACACGACTCAAACAACAGCATCACCAAAGGCCCACCCAAGCACTTTGAGAGTGACAGCTAGCTCCCAAAGCTGGGACCTGGTCATAGCCTGCAGGCAGCTCAACAGGTGAGTGTCCTTCCTAGGTGCCTCAGTTGGTCTAAACCTCTCTCAAGTTTCAAAACTTGGCTTAGCTGAGTTTTCTGTTTGTTTTTTGGATTTGGTTTTTCGAGACAGGGTTTCTCTGTGTAGCCCTGGCTGGCCTCGAACTCAGAAATCCGTCTGCCTCTGCTTCCCAGAGTGCTGGCATTATAGGCGTGCGCCACCACCGTTTTCTTTGCAGCTTGGCTTTACTTATCCTGGCAAGTTGGGGGTTGGTAAATCTGGTCTATTTCAGAGACAAAATAGGAAGCCATTTTGAGTTATTTACTACTTTCCTTTTCAAAGAGCTTCCATGAAGGATGGGATGGAATGTTTCAGTCTTGGAGAAACGTACACAAAAACTAGGTATCATGCTTAACTTCCCTAAGCCTCAGTGACTTCATCTGTAAAATAGAACTGTAGTTATCACATCATAATTGTCAAAATAGTAGTTAGTACTGTGGCCTGGTGTTGGGAGACATGTCTGCTACTGTTCTGAAGGGAAGAGCAACAAAGGTTAAGTCTTCTAGTCCCTTATCTGGGGCCTGTTTGAGTCTTGTCCCATACAGTAGCCTCTAACATTGGGATATCCTGACATGTCAACAGTGACACAGACCTCACTGTTGTGACTGGAATCCTGGGGGAAATCATGACCAAGGCAGCCCAGGGCTGCCATTTAGCCTTTGTGGGTTACTTGCAGATCCAAAATAAATAGCATGAGACAACTGTTTCTATATGAGCTGAGTCCAGTCCAGGACCTAGCAAAAATTCACAAGTTTCAGACTGCTGTTAGCTGTGGATAGATGACTCTAATATTGTCCAGTGCCCTGCAAGAGAACAAAACAAAGCAGAAGGCTCAATGCAGTCCACTTGACTGCTGACCCTACACCCTTACAAGGCAGAATGGGATGGCAGGGCAGCCAACTGCTGCCCTGGACCCTGACCCTGTAAAGTAGGGCACCGCTCATCCTCTTCCCACATAAAGGAGCAAGAATGACCACTTGGCATTACAGAGGAAACAGTCAGTCAGGTCTGCTGTCCCAGCAAAGGCACAGGATGATCCTGTGGATTCAGATAGTGGGAGTTGAAAGCTAAGAGCTGGGATGAGAGCACAGGTTTTCAGCGGGCAACTCAGTGCCTAAGGTAGGAGACACATGGCCAGGGGGCATCGTCGAGGGCATCACAAGTCCCTGCTCCCATCCAGTAAGGAATGGGAAGAACTGGACATGAGATTGCAGAACAGAGGAGAAGGATGAGTTTATAAACATTTGGAATTTTATTTAAAAAAAAAAAAATCACAACCATGAACATTGTTACAATTAGAGGCCCTCTTGGTTCTCCACAATGATACTGAGCATGCTCACAAGGGGTTCCCATTGTTAAGTCTGAAAACAACCATATTAAAAAGGAAAAAAAAACCAAAACAAAAACCAAAACAAAAAAACTCAGCACACTACTATTTAACTTGTTTTAATGTTTCTTCACAAATGGTGAAAATACTAAAGTACAGACAAGGAATAATCATAATGTTGTCACCAACATTATAAATATGGAATTATAAATTTAAAACATTTTCTGGTTTAAAAAATAAATCTGGTCGTCAATGCAGCTCTGCAGGTCTCTAGTAGGGCCGGTCTCTGCGTTCCTGACGGTGCTCGCCTCTGCAAAGCAAAGGAACCCTTTGGTCAGAATGAGAAAGGACAGAAAACCCTGTCAGAGCCCCCAGGTGTCCCAGGACTCACTGCAGCAGAGGCTGGGAAGGGGCAGTGCTCTCCCACCACATACTTATCCATTTTCCCAGGTCCTCCACGTCCGCCTCTTCTTCCTCCCATCTGTTCCATTAAGGGTCCAGGAGGCCCCCCAGGACCACCTCGTCTTCCTCCACCAAAGCCACCTCGGTCCATTCCACGGCCACCTCGGAAGCCTCCTCTGTCTCCACCTCTGCCGCCTCTGAACATTCCTCCAGGACCACCACGGTCCATGAGTCCACCTCTTCCTCCTCTCATGCCACCAGGGCCGCCTCGGCCGCGATCACCACCTAAGGCAGGGACGAGAGTGACAGGTGAGTCAGAGGAGTAAAAGCCGAGGTGACTCTGAGGACATGCTGTGGCACATCTGCTAATCCTTCTCCTAGAGAGCAGACACTAGTCAATCACCAGGAAGCTGAAGTGTTCCAGAAAACCTGTACCTACCCGGAGGTGGAAAGGGTGGCGGGAGGAAGCCCTCGGGCTTAGGGGCCTTACACTGGTTGCATTCTGTTCTCCAGGCGAAGTTCTGGTTTCCACAGCCCCTGCAGAAAGAAATCACCGAGAGAGCTGAGAAAGGTGGAGAGATTCACACCATACTCTGCACAATTATGGAGTTTCAGGCACAAAGCACAAGGATCTGCAGACAATCTCAGGCGGTAATGAACCTCCAGAAGCAACCAGAGTACTGAGTCCCCCCTCACCCCCGGTCCTGTCCCAGAGTGGGCATAAGGTGTCATCACTAGCACGCTATCAATCTGCTGGGCGAAGTACATACGGATTGGGACACTGCCAGTCTCCAGCTCGGTGCTGGACATTTCCTCCTCCTGAGGGGTTCCCCCTGGAACCTCGGGGCCCTCTTGGAGGGAAGCCTCCTCTGTCTCCTCCACGGCCTCCCATGCGACCCATGGGTCCTCCAGGACCTCCTGGGCCACCAGGACCTGCAATAACAGTCAATAACTCTCTATAGCAACACTGCTATGGCGTAGTCTCCATAAGCTTAGTGCTGCACACGCTCTCTCTTCTTCCTGTGCCCTTTCAGGTAGCCTCTGACTACGGCATTTCATACAGTGAAACTGTCATCCAGGCAGATGGTTCCTGGAACTGTCCACTCCCTCTGACCAGTTAACCATATTATTAATATAATGCTGGCTTTCAATGGTCTAGCATCAATTTTATATACCCCTTTCTTTGTTTACTAGTCAACTAAGATTCTCAAGGGCAAATATTACTGGAAGAATCAAACCCAACCCAACCCAACCAAACCCATTTAACATAACATCAAAGTAGCTAAAACAAAAGTGCCTAATACCTCCACGAAGTGGTGGTGGCATCCCTCTGCCCTCACGAGGTGGCATGCCACCCCGCATGCTGTTCATTGGAGGCTTCTTTCGGGCAAGAGAAACTTTAAGTTTGCTTCCTTGAAAATCTTTTCCTGGAAAAATTTTACAGAACATCAGTGATCCTCACATCCAACTCCTCCCTTTCTAAGCAGCTGCTTTTTAACAGATTCCACCTCACTGAACTTGACACACACTGAAGCATGAAACTTGCCCTCTCACAACCTCTAGGCTCTTTCCTCATATGACTGGAAATGTATCATAGTTGGTAGGACCTGCTTAACATGGCCAAAGGCGTGGGTTCAATCCCCGGCACTGCATAAAACTGTAGCCTAGAGCTATAATCTCAACATTTGGGAAACAGAAGCAGATTGGAGGATCAGAAAGCTCAAAGAAGGTTACTACTACTAGCTACATATGAAGTTTGAGGTCAGCCTGGATTACATGAGATTCTATCTCAAAACAAGCAGAAAGGAAATAAAACAAACAAAACACCCAACAACTTTATTGTTAAGGTCAGAACAAAAGATGTTAAATCACATTTCTGATTCCTGAGTTCGAGGCCATCCTGGTCTAGAGTGAGTTCCAGGACAGCCAGGGCTACCCTGTCTCACCCTACACCCCAATTATATTTCTGTAATTCTAGAACTCTGCAGGACTTTCAAGTTCAAAATCAGCCTGTCCACATAATGAAACCTTCACTTAAAAAACATCCAAGGCCTAGGGATAAAACTCAGTGGTAGAGCACTTGAAACAGCACACAACCCTCATGGTGCTCTCTCTGGCGTGTCTCTTTGGAAGGGTTTTCTGCCCTTACTACGGTATGCTCAGAGAAGTACCTGCAGCTCAGGCGTGGGTGCTATGTACTCAAACACAAAATAAAGAACTATGCTGACCAAGGGCCAGTGTCTGTGTGCTTTAACAACAGAAGGGCACAGACAGCAACTTCCTCCTGGAGTGGCTCTTACTGTTTTCAGCTCTCGAATTCCTTCCTTCATCAGGAAAAGGGAAAGTAGACCTTCTGTCTCTAGACTCTAAAGAAATGGTGTTTTAGCAATACTTTCTTTCTTGGAAGGTGACACAGGAAACTATTCTAAGTTCTAAATGTGCCCGAGTGAGCACAAGTCAGAGTGACAAAGAGTACATCCTACCATCAAACCATTCCACGGCAGCCTTGGCGGTTGGCGGATCTTCATAGGACACCGTGGCATCACCTTTAGGCTTCCCTGTCTCCTTATCCAGGTAGATGTGGATCATGGGTTGTCCAGTTCTCTTGTTCATCTATGCATAAAGCAACAATTAAGACGTGACTGTAACATGAGCTAAAAGTTTATGTAGTTCCCAAGCACCCCAAAATGGCAAAAGGCAGTCAGTCACACATAGTGTGGTGGTCCACAATTTAATCCCCAAACTCAAATGGCAGATCTATCCCTAGGTCAACACAGTGAGACCCCCTCCCCCAATGGCAGTCTCATTCCACGGACAGTTTATTAAAGGTGAAGTCTTCCCTGGGATATCAGAATTATAACTGTTCCTTAGCTTCTACAACATGTAGCTATTCAGATAAACTTCACAGCTCTGATGTGTTTATTAATCAAATCAAGCAATGTAGGCCCTATTCCTGGTCCTGGTATCTGTGCAGTAGCCACATTATGTACCCCAAGAGGCACTGACGTCAAACCAGGAGATATAACTCTTCTAAAGGATGTCACTCCAGGGATGCACTTTATTCGCAGAGCCCTGATCTAGCATGAACAGGATCAGAGTTTGATCCCCAGCTCTCTGAAAGCAGAAAGAAAAACAAACAAAAAAGCCCCGTCCTTCCTTCCTTCCTTCCTTCGGCTGTGAATACACTACACAAACTCTTGATTCCCTCCAAGAGCTGGAAAGATGGCTTGTTGCTGGCTTGCCTTTAGAAATCACACCGTCCAGCAAGTATGAACATGAACAATGCCCCATCCACACGGGCTCATGTGTTTATCTAGTAGGAGTCGAGTGCTCTCTATAGGGCTCAAAAGAAAGTATTTTTACAAACTGACCCAAATACTCATACCCATGAACAGTGCTGCTGTGAAGCTTGGTGGGAAGCACTGTTATCTTACTGAGCAGTCTTTGACAGTTAGCATTAAGACTTAAAAACAAAAAATTATGTGACTATGTATAAGCCTGAATTCAGAGACCAAGATGTCTGATCCCTTGGAACTTGAGTCACCACCGAGGGCCACCACGTAGATACTGGGAAATGGACCTGGGTCACTCGAAAGAGCAGCAAGTGCTCTTCACTACTGAGCCATCTCTCCGGCACTACTATATTGAGGCAAGCTGGGCATAGTTGCTCCTGCCTGTAATGCTAGCACTCAGAAGGGTGAGGTAAGAAGATCATCACTGGTTCCAGGACTGACTGAGCCACAGGGAGCAAGCTACCATCTCAAACACCTAAAATTATATATGTATCAGTCAATATCATTAGAAAAATTATGATAGGCCAGGTGGTGGTGGCGCTCGCCTTTAATCCCAGCACTTGGGAGGCAGAGGCAGGCGGATTTCTGAATTTGAGGCCAGTCTGGTCTACAGAGTGAGTTCCAGAACAGCCAGGGCTACACAGAGAAACCTTGTCTCAAAAATCAAAAACCAAAAACCAACCAAAAAACCAACCAACCAACCAACCAAAAGACAGGAAAAGAATATAGCAAATTAGTTATACGAATAAGGAAATGTCTTTAAAAATATATTTATGTATGTGCATGTTTTATCTACAACTATTTGTACACAAGAGGGTCATCTGGTCCTGTGAAACTACAATTACAGACAGTTGTGGAGTTACTATGGGGGGCTGGGATTTGAACTCAGAACTTATGAAAGCAGTTAGTGCTCTCAGTGGCTGAGCCAACTATTTACCCTCAAGGAAATACCTTTTTTTTTTTTTTTTAGAAATACTTATCTGTTTTAAAGATTATTTCGTGTGAGTACACTGTTGCTGTCCTCAGACACACCAGAAGAGGGCATCAGATCCCATTACAGATTGTTGTGAGCCACCATGTGGTTGCTGGGAATTGAACTCAGGACCTCTGGAAGAGCAGTCAGTGTTCTTTTATGCTGAGCCATTTCTCCAACCCAGAAATACTTTATGTTTATGAACGCTTGCATGCATGTATGCGCACGTGTGCAATCTCAATAGAAGCCAGAAGAGGACATCAGATTCCCCCAAACTGCAGTTGTAGAAGATAGCATTGAGACCCGAACTTGAGTCCTTAAGAGCAGCAAGTCCTTGATAACTGTTGAACCATCTATGAATGAAGCCCCATATGAATGTAGACATTCATCTTAAAACCTCTATTAATTTTCTTTGAATGCGCATTCTGCCAACACGTGTATTTATACACCATTCAAGTGTTGGATCTCTTGGACCTGGAGGTTACTGACAATCATGAGCTTTTATGTAGTAGAGGGAAATAAATTCACAGGTCCTTTGGAAAAGCAACCAATGCCCTTAACCCCTATGCAACCTCTCCAGTCCCACAAATCCTTATTAAAAATATCTGATGTCGCTGGGTGGTGGTGGCGCACACCTTTAATCCCAGCACTTGGGAGGCAGAGGCAGGTGGATTTCTGAGTTCGAGGCCAGCCTGGTCTACAGAGTGAGTTCCAGGACAGCCAGGGCTACACAGAGAAACCCTGTCTCGAAAAACAAAACAAAAAACAAAACAAAACAAAACAAAACAAAAAATATCTGATGCCAAATTCTCAACTTAACCAGAGTATACGGCAACTGATACTAGAGCTCTATGTGCACACATGCATGAGTCTGTCTCTCTCCCCCTCACACAGACCCCCTCCCCAATGAAACAAAGTAAAAACAAGTGGCTGAGTGATGTTGGAACAATTTTTTTTTTTTCATTTTTCCAGCCAGGGTTTCGCTGTGTAGCCCTGGCTGTCCTGCAACTCAGAAATCCACCTGTCTCTGCCTCCCAAGTGCTGGGATTAAAGGCATGTGCCACCACTGCCCAGTGGGACACATTTTTAATCCCAGCAACTCAGAAGGCAGAAGCAAAGACAATGAGTTTCAAGACAGTCAGGGTCACAGAGAAAAATACTGTCTTGAAAAGCCAAACAAAGGCTAGAAATCTCAGCAACCACATGGTGGCTCACAACCATCCATAATGAGATCTGACGCTCTCTTCTGGAGTGTCTGAAGACAGCTACAGTGTACTTACATACATAAATCTTAAAACAAACAAACAAACAACAACAAAAAACCTGGGTGGTGGGTTGTCCTCAACTCAGTGATCTACTTGCCTATCTCCTGAGTACTGGGATTAAAGGCATGCATACCACACCCAGCCAATAATCAACATCTTAAATATAAAATACAAGCACAGGAATTTGGGGTTTCACTTTCCCCCAGAGTGGGTAAAGTAACAGAAAATCATTAATGGTGGATGTGTGTGCATGCATAAACAGGCAGAGAAAAATATTACAGAACACTTGGTATTCTAACAGAGGCCCTACGCTCAGTCTACAATTCTGAGGTCAGACTTTACAACTTGAAGCTCCAGTTTCATGACATCTGGCCTTCTTGGGTATCTACATCTATGTGACAGACAAACTCAGAGACTCATAAACATAAAATATAATTTTAAAAGTCAATTATACACCTTTAAGGCTTTAGTATCAGAAAATATTGTTTATTCTCCAATTGCGAGACAGACTCTGTTAACCTGTATTGTAAAGGGTGGACAGCTGTGTTAAGATGACCGGTCAGACACCTACCACTTTCATCAATGCATGGATCCCACAGTGAGGAAGACCAGACAGACTCTCACTAGCTGCCCTCTGACCTCCAGAGATACTCTGTAGATCATGCACAGACCCTTCCACATGGTCACAAAGGGCACTGTAAAAATAACTGTAAAGAGAACGAGCAGGGGACAGTGGTGGTGCACGCCTTTAACTCCAGCACTTGGGAGGGAGGTGGGCAGATTTCTGAGTTCGAGGCCAGCCTGGTCTACACAGTGAGTTCCAGGACAGCCAGGGCTACACAGAGAAACCCTGTGTCGAAAAACCAAACCCAAAACAACAACAACAAAAAAAACCCCAAAACAACAACAACAAAAAACTTGACCGCTCTTCCAAAGGTTCTGAGTTCAAATCCCAGCAACCACATATGGTGGCTCATAACATCTGTAACAAAATCTGACACCCTCTTCTGGAGTGTCTGAAGACCGCCACAGTGTACTTACATATAATAAATAAATAAATCTTTAAAAAAAAATAAAAAAGAGAGAGAGAACAAACAGGAGACCCAGACTTCTTGGGTATGAAGACTCAGGTAAACCTTTCAATAAAATGTCATAACACGCCTGTACACAGGGAAAAGGAAAATAAACCAATAACAGACCAAACCAAGAACAGTCAGGTGTGGTACCATAACGCAGAAGCAGAAACAAGAAGCAGGTGGATCTCTGTGAGTTCCAGGCCAGCCAGAGCTACACGATGAGACCCTTTCTCAAACAAAACAAAAACAAAACTCAAGCTCTCCGCTTCTTTTCCTTTTCATCCCCCCTCGGCGTTGGCATCAGCAGCATGCACCACCACCCGTGGTGAAGTCTCAACCCTTATTATCCTGGGAAACAAATCTGTAAGGATTTAAATGTCCCTGTCTATATAACACAATGTATTTCAGTGTTTTTGTAAGCATTTAAAACAATTAAGTGATAACTTGGAAAAAGTCTCCAAGTTATTAAGTATTCAGGGTAATATTAAGGAAAACCTACTTTTTTTTTTCCACAACAGAAAAAGACAAGTTCATTTATAAGTAAAGAGAATAGCAGACTTAGTAACAGAATCATAAGCTGGTTAGCCATTTTTCATCTACAAAAACTGGCTAAAGTTGGGTGTGGTAGAGTGAGACTGTAAACTGAGTGTTGGGGGAGGTGGGAAATCAGGGAATCCTCTGCTATATGGAGAGTCAAGCCAGAACGCATGAGGTCTTGTCTTAAAATCAACAACAATACCAACCCAACTAACAAAGGGAGGAGCTATTTGTTTTTGTAGCCTCAATGCCCTAGCACATACTAGGCAAGGGCTCCATCACTGGGCTCCCTTCCAGCCCGTATGACACAGGGTCTTGAATTAGAGTGTTTAAGGAGCCAACACAAGATGCCAACAAAACAGTCAAGGAACAATCCACAGTCCAAGCACAGTCTAAGCATCTCACATACGTTCTGTGGGCTAAATTTCCCTTAGATTACTTGATCACTATTGCTCACCTTGACAACCCCACACTGCTTAAAGAAGTCTGCCAGATCATCCAGGGTCACATTGTCATTTAATCCTTGCACATAAATTGCACTGTTGTCAGAGTCTTCATCTGGATCTATAGGAAGGCCTTCCAGAGAAAAATAAATAAAACACAATTACTGTCCTGAACTAATAGTGGTTTCTTCTTTGAAGATAGGCTGGCCTCAAACTCCTAATCCTCTTTTTCAACCTCTCAGACATGTTTCATCAGGCCTAGATAATAATAGGGGCGTCTTAACTAACTGGACATTATTATCAAACAGTATTCATCATGAAGGCAAGAGAACCAACCACTGACTACACTAAGATGACTAAGTTACTAAAGTAACTTTTGGTTACTTTAAAACAATTCAAAGCAAGTTGCAAACTGTCTTTGCCAAGAATGGATGGGTGTACAGGATCAGTCTGCTGAGCTGCTCAACTCTTGCTTCTATGTCATTTATTCAAAACAGCACAGTGTCAAGTTCAAGAACTTAAAGTTACCTAGATCAAGATCTGGTCCTTCATCCATGGGTCCTGCCAACCAGGAAAGATCATATAAAATATTATTAGTGCAAGCCTTGCAAGCTACAAACCTTACAAACACACACAGCTATCTACTACACCACCATTTGATGGGGACTCATTAATTCAAAATGACCCGCACTGCTAAGATGGAGCAGTGGCCCTTTAGCGTTTGTGAAGTTTGCTAGGGTTTTTTTCCCTTTGCTCGTTTGTCTCTAAACCATTAACCAAATACACTCTCAATGCTTCATGTGCCAAATTAGTGTTAAATTAAATTCAAAACCTTTCCTCCACATAAACCAAATTAAAGCTGTACTCTCCCCCACATTATAGAAGCAGTTGCTCAATACTTGAAGTTACCCTTTGTTTTGTAACCATAGGTTAACCTTATTACCCCTAAGACAATGCCGGCAGTACCCATTAGTCTCTTTTGCATAGATCATTTTTTAAAACCACTTATGAAACTAGTAAAAATTATATAGTTTTCTAGAAAAACTGACTGTATTTTTTTTTAAACACTATCCATGGTAATACTCAAAAACTTACCACCAGGCTTATTGAAGCCACCTCGCTCTCCAGCGCTGCTGGGGGGATAAACGAAGAAATGAAGGCCTTTCCCTTTAAAAGCCAGTACCGCTCTGAGCCTTTGGCAGGGCTCGTGGGGAAGAAGGGCACTGGCTAAACACATCTCCAAACAATGCATCTCTCTCATCTTGTCACTATGCCTTTCTTCTGGGCAGCTTGCTCAAATTTCCTTAATATACAACCTTGCTTGTCTGATTGTACACACCAGTGTGGTTGGTTTCTTTCATGTCAGGGGCTGGTATTAATAGTGCAATACTTGGCAAATTAAGGAAGGAAAAAAAAAAAAACAAACAAACAAAAAAACAAACCAAAAAAAACCCCAACCCTAGATCCCAAACATCCAACCCAATCAGCTGAAACACCAGGTGAACTTGGTGTAGAAAGAAGAAGGCAGAGACAATTGCTGTGATGAACCTTTCCATGGTCATAAAGGTGCACCCTCAACCTCTCCCAAGGGAGAGCCCAATGAGGCCTTAGGCTTCCTAACAAGTCACAGTATAATAAAGCAGGAGACAATCACATTAAATGTCTACAACACACATCGAGGACGCATCCAGCCAATCTTCAGCATAAAGCCATACAGTCCAGGGCCCTAATGGATTTAATAGTTACTGTGAAAGGAGAATTTACAATAAATACCAAGGCTCAGCCGACTGGGGGTGCAACTTTATAGACATACCAGTTAAGACTATGGCAATATACATATTATACATTGAGGAGAGGGGATATAGTGTGGCCTTTTTTGAGGTGGGAGGGGAAGGTACTATTTTCTAGCAGTAACTACAGGCAGCCCGCAGTAGGAAGGCCTGAGCGCTCAGCCAGTATTGCACCTTTAATACCTGAGACACATTTCAAGCTGTTGCATGCAGCTCTACTTCTTTTTTAAAAGTACACACCATAAAATGTTCTCTCTCTCTTTAAACACAAAGTTTACACTTTAATGTTACACAATTCTAGAGTATTATACCTCCTCTGGTTCATTACCAAACAACAAGTATGCAGTTACCAAAGTTACAGAAGGATTCCATTTATACAATGAATACATTTTGTTTAAAATATTCTATGTATATTTTTCCTCTCCATATGGACACCGTGTCTAGTCCCACTTTTCATTATGCTGCCGGCTGAGTACTGAGTACGGGTACTTTTTAAGTATTGAAGTGTATACAAGGCTCTCACTTTGTAACCTGTAGCATATAAATGCGACAAAGCATGTTAAAAAGTTTCCACGTTTAACAGCCAATGAAAAATATCAAAATACTGAGGCAATGAAAAAGGGCATGTTAACAACATTGAGCGCCTTACCTGTAGCAGACACTGAAAACCATCACCACACCACAATAAAAAAAGGAAAAGGGAACTGCCCAGTGTCCTGTCCTCACAGGATCCAACAGACTGCTTCACAGTTCTGTTAAAATCCTATGGGGTAGGCCATGGTCTCTTCTATGGCTCCAGGAGAGACTTCTCATCCACAAAGATGGGCCCCTCTAATAGCAGTCTAACAAAGTTGGTAGAATCATCGCTTCTGGAGTATTAAGATGAATAAACTTCAAATTGCTTTTGCAATTGAAAAATACTAAGAATTCTAGGTGATTTGAGACGTGATGATAGTAATTTCAAGTGTCTATGTCTATTTTAAAACATCCACAAAGACGTGAAACCTTTATAATGGAATGATATTCTCAAAATCAGAAGACCAATTTTACATTGCCAAAAATTATTCATAAAAATTTGCATGTATTTTTATAAAAAGACTTTTTTCCAATAAAGATTTCACTGAAGACTTTATTAAAGTTATGCAGAATAAACAGAACATATCTTTCAGTAGTATAGAAATTTACTAATAAACGAATAGGTCAACTTAATCTATTTTGAAGTATGTTCAATAAAAAAGAACTGCTAGTTTTTCTTTAACAGTTAATCAAATTTATACCCACTCCAACATTCTGCATAACTTTTTTTTTTTACTAGTGTATATAGGGACAGAACACACACATTAACTAAACCTGATTATGTTAACCACCAACCTCATACTTCACCATCATCATAGTATAGACACCAGAAAGGGAAGAGGGATGGGGGGAGAGGGGGAAGGGAGGCAGAGGCAGCAGGGTCATGGTACTGATCTATAATATAAACAGTTTTCTAAACCAGATTGTTCCATCAGTCACAATGGTCAAACCAATTTAGACTTTTAAAATCTCCAATAGAGAGGGATGCTATACTCATACACATTACTCTGTAAGAAAGTTACTAGGGTTGTTCTCTGCTCCAACTTAGCTATGACCCAGGGCACCTCAGGCCATGGTTTAAGGGCTATGGGGCCAGTCTTCATCATGTTCAACAATTCTGGGTACAAACACTGGAAAACAGCTGCATTCTTTTTCTGCAGTACATACACCAGGTATTTCAAGACAACCGCTCAGGACATTAGTTAAAGCCTAAGGTTATTAGAAGGGCTGTGTGTGTTCCATCCCAAATCTATGACCCGCAGAGGCTCTCGCCTCCGACAACCATGAAGGGGACTGAAAGCTCTAGTTTCAAAGCCATCCTTTGTTCCCCCAGCCCAACAATGGTTACTGGCAGGGAAAAAGTCAACTGCCACTTAAGTGACATTTCCATGTTTTAAGAGCTAGCTTGACCTCAATAGATTGTCCATGGAAATGTGGAATAAATTTCTTATGTCTTTCAGTCCCTTCTTTCCATTGAAAATCCTATGGATGAAACAAAATTAGGTAAAAGGAGAAAAGGTTTTGCTCTTACCCCATTCCACCGCGTCCTCCTCCCCGCCCACCTCTGCTCATGCCTCCACGATCAAATCCCCCTCTTCCCCTGCCCCGGTTATCAGGGCCACTCAAGCTCCGGTTCTCTCCTGGTCCGGAAAATCCTCCAGACTCCTGCCCATAAACACCCATGCTACTGGGGTGGTCCTGTCGGAATGAACCTGAGGAAAGAGTCACATCTGTAAGCCACGGACCAGCATTTACACCACTGCCTAACATCCTTTCTCCTGGGACTCATGGAACTTGCAACTACATAAGTACTAAGCTAAAAGTATTTCTATCAGAAGCTCTCTTTAAGAATTATTGGTTCTACAAGGCTAAAACAGCCTTGTACATCCAGGCTATAAAACTACCTCCAAAGGATTTTCCTTCTGGGAAAAATATATTTGTAAGTTTCTGTGCCTCAGATGTCTCCAAAAGCAGCCTCTAAACACCAGAAGTAGAGCCAGGTTACCCAGGGCTCTGACATATAACAAATAGCTATTAGTCACCCCACCCCCCCACTTTAGAATAAGGATCTCACTGTAAATTCTGTGCCATCATGCCTGGCTGGTGAAATTCAATTTTAAAAGTGCAACAACTGAGGCAGAAATTAAATAGCGAATGAGATACTTTTGTGTTTTTAGTTACTTTTCCAAATGTTAAGGATAAGCACTGGGGGTAGGGGTATGCTCTCTAGTATCCTGTAAGCAGGACCCACGCTCTTTGCTTATGGATTTACACAAAATCAAAATACAGTTTTTACTTGGTTATCGGAAAGCCACAGTAGCCCTCTATAGCTACCTTCCCACTTAGAACACCAGCCCTCCCCACTGCAGAGCGCCCACCCTGCAGACACAGCCCCTGCTCGGGCTGTCACAGAGCACACTCGCACTCCAACTCCAGAAGCAAACAGTGTTAACAAGCATTCCCCACTCTTAGAAACTCCAAGCAAACCACTCATACTTAGTTTTCTCTTAGCAACTCACTCTGCTGCCCGTAGCTGCTGCTCTGTTGGCTATATTGACTTGGAGCCTGGCTGTAGGATCCAGTCTGAGGGGGGTAACTAGTGGGAGGCTGCTGCCCATAGCTGCTCTGTTGACCATAGCTACTCTGCTGTCCATAGCTGCTCGGCTGCCCATAGGTGTTCTGCTGAGAGTAACTGCTCTGATCGTAACTAGTCGGCTGTGAAGAGGAGTAGCTGAAAGAAAAAACAAAATCTTCAGGAAGGAGAAACATCATGTTATTTCTGCCAAGACCACGAATACAAGACATTCACAGGCATCCTAACGATTACTTTCTTTTTACTTTCATTGAGAGGGTCTCACTCCGTGTAGCCCAGGCTGACCTTCCACTGCACACTCTTCTACCTTAGTTTCCTGTGTACTGGATTACAGGTGTGCACCACTGGCTGGCTAAGGCAACAATTTTAAATGTAAAAGAGAAAATGAAAATAACCCATGTGCACAAAGGGTTGTGGTTCAGAGCTCCTATTTAAAATGTTTTTCAACTATATTTAAGACTGATACAGTTGAGAACGGCAGAATATGGACATGTGCAGTTAGAGATGACTGATGAAGTGAAGACACTGGAAGTGAGAAGGCAGAGGAGTCAGTGATGTGTTTAGTCTCCAGTATGCCGCTCTTTCTTTCTTTCTTTTTTTTTTTGTAGTTCTGAGGCTTCAACTTAGAACCTCACACACTAGGCAAGGGTTCTGCTCCAAGCATCTAATAGGCTGAGTGATGACTCTGACTTTCTGAGGAATGCCTGCTTGGTACTGTGTATTAAGTATACCACTCCAAAAATGCCATTTTCTTTCACACTCAAAATTGCTTTGCTATAGTTTCAACCTTTCAGACAAATATATTTGATCCTTGGAAATCTAGGAATAAAGACAAGACTGGTAAGAGACCTTAGGATGCTGTGTAAAAGGTGTTAGGTCTCCATGAAACTATTTAGCAGGTAATCTATGTACCTCTACATACTACTAAAAATAAACCTTAGAAGAAAGACTCCTAGCTGGGTGTAGTGGCAAGGCAAGGTTTTAATCCCAGTACTGTCTCCCAGGAGGCAGACAGATCTCTGAGTTCAAGGCCAGTCTGGTCTAGACTGAGTTTTCAGGCATTAGGACTACACAGAATAACCCTGGCTTGGGGGGTGATGGGTGGTGGGTGGGGATGGTGCGGACACAACAGGACTCTCAATGAACCATGAATATGCTCAACTAAACTAAGTATTTGTCACACCTCTTCCACACCAGTCAAGAGTCAGCCTATGGGGTGGAGAGATGGCTCAGAGGTTAAGAGCACTGACAGCTATAGTGCACTCATATAAATAAAGTAATCTTAACAAAGATTCTGTCTTTGTGTACCAATTCATCTTGCCACAGCCACTGTTCCACCCAACAGGTATGGACCCATTCTACAAAGGAACAGTTATAAACCCCGCCCACCTTTGTTCATAGTTCATAGACAAGTGTCAACCTATGAAATGGATACTTACTGGCTGGTTTTATGTGACACAAGCTGGAGTTATCAGAGAAAGGAGCCTCCCCTTGAGGAAATACCTCCATGAGATCTAACTGTAAGGCACTTTCTCAATTAGTGATCAAGAGGGAGGGCCCAGCCCACTGTGGGTTCTATAAGAAAGCAAGCTGAGCAAGCCAGGGGAAGCAAGCCAGTAAGCAGCACCCCTCCATGGCCTCTGCATTAGCTCCTGCCTGCAGGCTCCTGCCCTGTGTGAGTTCCAGTCCTAACTCCCTTTGGTGATGAATAGCAAAATGGAAGCATAAGCTGAAATAAAACCTTTCCTCCCCAACTTGTTTCTTGGTCATGATGTTTGTGCAGGAATAGAAACAACCCACCCCCCAGTAAACAGATACAAACAGGTACTATTTTATATTTTAGCCAATTAAACTAACCTTTTAAAACAGTTCTGTCAATTAATTTGAAACTTACTTCAAATGAGACACAGGTCAGAAAACCTGCAGTTTTCTTTACAGAAACTAAAAGTGGCCATTGTAGCTACAATGGTTAAGACAGCAATTGAAGGACAGGGAAACCTGAGCTGCAGTACTTCAGAGGTGAATTACCTGCCCAGCAATGAACAAGACCCCAGATTCCCTCCCCAGCACTACAAACAGTAGTAGGGTGGAAGTCTTGTCCTTAACTTTACCTACGGTGCCTGTATTTGAGGGGATAATTTATATGGTTCTGCGCAGATGGTTCCAAACATTTCTGTTTCTTATACTTTTAAGTTGATTGTAAGACCAAAACTGAAGTTTTGGAGTCAGTATTTAGAGAACAGTCATTAGCTACATCCCAGGAACTGCTATGGGAATCAAAAGCTGAAGTGTGAATATTAACTAGGTATGCAGGTCAACTATGGGCAAGTCAGAAAGCAAATCTTACCCAAGGACCTAGCAAGTCAACAACCTGAAAAGAAAATACCTGTCTTATTACTAATTCACTGGCCACAAACATGAGACTGACCTGGTAGGAGGATAAGATGGAGGTGCGGTAACTGGCTGCATTGGGTAGCTCCCAGGTACCTGGGGATAACTGTAGTTACTCTGTCCATATCCTAGGCTGGGTTGGTTATAACCCCCTGTGCTAGATTGAGGTTGACTAGTCTCAGCAGGCTTGTTACCATCCTGTGGTCTAAAAGGAGAAATAAAATAGTAAGACTTAGTTTTAACAACACACACGACCCCTAGTTAAGGACCCCACAGTTCTTTGAGCAACATGAAATGGTAAATCCAAGCTTGAAAATAAAGTAAATAAAACCTAGTATCATCCATTAGCATTTGCTGGAAGAAAACATTGAGGGAGTTAGCATTTTTTAAATATATTTGTTCTATTAACAGCTACTAAGCACATTTGCTTGTATTGCCAATTACTTGTTCATACAAGTACTGAAAAACTTGACAAGAAATTTGACAACAATGCAAATTCAAGTTTAGAGTAAGGTCACACTGATTTATACATTTTGTTATCTGTGGGTTCACTCATTTATTGGAAACAGACAAGAAGAGGCACTTCCTAGCTTGGCCTGCTGTAAATTAACCTTGCTATACAACAGTCCCCATGAGATGGGGATGTGGACGCTCCCACCCCATGCTCAGTCTAGAAAAAAGCCTCATTAAAAAATAAAAATCAATCCTAATTTCACAGAAATAACTCAAGAATCCTCATTTCCTCATGGCCCAAACAATTCAGAGGAAGGCAGTGGCAGAGTTAAGCTAGGGGTACTTCAGGCAAAGCCCCAATCAGCAGGTGGACTAAAACAGATGTAGAAGCACCGGTTTTATACTGAGTTGAAACAAGTTATAAAATTATAACTGGTCATCAGCTCAGAAGACTAAGATGGAGGTAAGGGTGACACAAATCAGTGACTTTTATACCCGGTGAAGATCTGTGGCTTAGATATACACCACTACATGAGAACATAACACGGGACTTTGTATATCTTATAAAATTTTCCAACACCTAACCCAACTAGACTTCTAGGACCCAGCCAGTTAAATAGATCTACTATACAGGCTGCTTATTGGATATTAACTACAAGTGGCTCTGATTACTCACTGCACTTTAGAAGAGCTAATTTCTTACCTCTACAGCAGATAAAAAAGTCTAGTTACAAGGTGATCTCTTGTATTTTCCCTATAGTTTTCTTTCAAATCAGAATCCTGTGTTCTTTCAAGACTGTGTGCAGAAGCCACCTAAGTGCACTGTCTAAGGTAAAAACCTGAAATTTTCTGTTAAATAATATATATCATTATAACATAACATATACATTATATATAATATATGATTTATTAATATATATAATATATATAACATGGCTTATTTACTAATCAGCCACGGAGCAAGAACTTTATTGGACTCTTAATATTTACCACATAGCTGGGTATCCAGCTATGAATTTATTTGTCTATGACTTTTGGTTACCAACCCACTACATAATATTGAGGAAATCTTGTCAACTTCTTCAACTGAAGCAGTAACCCTTGACCTTCCCATATAGGGAAATAGCCTTTATTGAGAAATTGGGACATACAGTACTTCTTGACTCAAGTGTAACTGTTCCACCATGTACTATCAACTACCACATAATGGTTAACAATTTACAGGGTCATTAAGCCAAAGATTAAGTAGTACTCAAAAGTATAATTCTATTCGTAGTTAAACAATGTAGGAAAGCATACATTCAGTTTTCTTGTGTTTAGAAAAGCAGAACAGCTTCCTCCTTCCCCAAAAAAGAGGTTCTGAAACCAGGCAAATGCCATTCTTCATTTCTGGCTCTCGGATATCGGTCATCAGAATACCTGTATGCAATGCAGTGCTTCGGCACTCTGGATACACAGTGAGAACAGTCTACCTAGTGAGTGTGAAGAGCTATTAAGTCATGAGTGGTCCAAGTGCACAGAATCACCCTTTCCTTAAAAACCAAAGCAGAGGCGCAGAGTGATCATCCACTATGACCTTACCTGGTAGGTGCAGAGGCTGCGGGCTGCTGGCCATAGGCTGGGTAGGCAGGCTGGGTGCCATATGCAGACTGAGCTGCATAAGAGGCCTGCGTTGTGGTGACTGTAGCGGTGGTGGTGTCATAAGCACCAGTGCCATAGCCTTGGACAGGCTGGCTGTATGCCTGCGGGGCAGTTGGAGTGGTATAACCTACAACAAAAGACACCTGGGTCAGCTTCTCTGTCCTCTCGGCCAGAGCGAATCCTTTGCATTTATTACCAAAACAACTGTAACCTGTCCAACTTTAAAGCACCACATAATTGAATTCCTATATTCTTGCAGGAAAAGTAGTAACAAAGGAATGTTTAAATGGTTTTTATTACATTACTTACTTATTTTTTATTAAGTGTGTGCACACGGGAGCTCACCATGGCATGTGTATGGAAGCATAGGACAGGTTGTGGGTATTGTTGTCTCTTCCCACTACATGAATGGATTCTGGTTATTAAGTTTGGCAATCAAGTGCCTTTATCTGAGGAGCCATCTCACTGACCCCAAAATATTTAAACTCTAAAGCAAGATTTCTGTTTTCAACATATATTCATGAGAAAGGTAAAGTGTTGTTTTTTGTTGGTGTTTTGACGAGGGTCTCATGTAGCCTAGGCTGGCCTCAAATTCCTTAGGTAGCAGAAGATAACCTTCAACTTTTGATTCCTGCTTCAAGCCTCCAGCCTTGGGAATCCTGGCACCACACCAGCATGGTGGTTTGTGGTGTGCAGGACTTCATCAACGCTAGGAAGCACTCTACCAATTAAGCTATATTTCCTACCTCAAGAAAGCATATTCTATTAAAAAAAAACAAAAACACAAAGTTGCCATGGACAACAGGCTTCTTTCTGACCTTGGGTGAAAAAACTGGATAGGAGACAGGGATGACTTTTTGGTGATTATAGACACATTTTTTTTCAACTAACTAAAAAACAAACCCCTCAAAGGGACCCCGTCTTAGCTGGGGCCATATTCCATGAACCCCAGAGAAAGTGAGAACCTCATCTCTTATTGTAATTCTCTATTCATCCTACCAGGGTGGCCACCTGGTACTCCAGCTTCTGGAGAGCGACAGATGCTTCTGGGACATGAGCAGGCGCTGTGCTGGCCACAGCGTCTCCCTACATAACCATGGTTGTCCTGGAACTATATAAGCCAAACTCACTTTGAATTCAGAGATCTCCTGCCTTTACCTCTGAATGTTGGGATTAAATGCATGAGCCACCACGCTCATGGGTGCCACCTTGAGCAAAAGCCAATAAGAGCAAATCTTAGATTTAAAAAAAAAAAAAAAAAAAAAAAAAAAAAAAAAAAAAAACCCTCTCAGAACAGGAAATAAAACGTTCCAGAAATGGAGGTAAAGGATAAGGCGTCACAGGTTTTCCTGTACTGGGCTCTTTGCCTTCTTTACAACCAGCAGGCACAGTAAGTAACACACTAAAAAAGCTTAGCTCAGATTCACATTCAAAAAAGAATATCCAATTCTCACAAAAGTTTAAAAAGGATTTTCTGATTGGGTGCATGCCTATGATTCCAACATTCTGGGATCATGATTTCCAAAAAAGACTAAGCTACAAAGAAGAACCTTGTTAAAAAACATACCAAAACAAGACAAAACAAACCCTCTGAGTTTGAGGCCAGAATAGGTTACAGAGGTCCAGAACAGCTAAAGCTGCACAGAGAAACCCTGTCTTGTAAAAATCCAAATAACCCCCCAAAACACCCACTCACACCCCAAACCCCCAACATTAACAAAGAAAACTACAACATCAGAAAAGCTTTAATATTTAAAACATATCTTGAATCAAGACTACTTAATTTAGTTTACATTTAGGACTAGCTAAACTTAAGTATCACAAAGAGAGAGAGAGAGAGACATTAAATTACCCAGGCTTGCTTGCAATGCCTCCCACCTCTCAACTGTCAGATTTCTGGGATTCCATGTATCACCATGACCTGCAACTTCTTTTTGTTTCTTTGATACAGGGTCTCACTATGTAGCCCTGGGTGACCTGGAACTTGCTATGTAGCTCAAGCTGGCCTTGAACTCAAGAGACCAGTCTGCCTCTGCCTCCCAAGCACTATGTTTGAAAATCTTTGCTAGCATACCCAGATCAACTTCTTTTTGAATCTAAAGTACTTTTTTGTAGCACTAACACAGTTCTTTCTTCTCAAACATTCAAAGGAAATTCTAAAATTATATACAAAAACAGTTATTTCCCATCTAAACTAGTAAAAAACCATTAAAAATATATTTCACAAAGGAGCCTTAAAAACAATTCGGAGTTGAGATGCTCCTCTCCAGTGGGTTTTTGTTCTGAAGTGCTAAGTACAGAACCCAGACCCCACACACATGCTAAGGAAGCGTCCTATCACTGAGCAACACCCTCAACCCTATTCTTTAAAACTTCCTTGCAAAGTTCTAAAGGTAACTGGACATATTCAACTACAGTTGAAATCCCCGTAGCCAATTACTCTTTTTTAAGATCTCTCCCTACTTACAAGATTCACAAAAGTTAAAAATCAAATGGATGAAGACAGTAACTTGTATCTCTAAACTGCCATAAGAGAGCCTGTTGTAACAATTCTACAATAACAGTACTGGGCTAATTAGTAATCTTTTAATTAATCTGTAGCACACACATAAGCAGGCAAGCAAAATGAACAAAAATCAACAGAAGAGTGACAAGAGACTAAGCACATCTGTATGATTTCTTCAAAGGAAATGGTGGTAAGAAACACTGTACAAAGAAAGTTTGTTTATAGTGAACAGCAGAAACCACAGATTAAGAATTGTTTGAATCCTGTATGTGAGATGTAGATACAGAGTACCTTTCTTCTGAAGCTTCCTTTAGAATCCTAGGCAATAACAGTGTATTTCTACCCTCTGATACTTATCCACAGACTTTTACGTGTAAAGGCAGCATGGGGTACAGAAAAATGTGCTTGACCCCACTTCCTACCTATTGGCTCCTACTTAAGCCATAAAGGTTAATTTTGATTCTATAGTGTAAAAGCAGTTGGCAGGAGTGACTATGAAAGGTAGCTTTGAATTATCTACTGTGCACAAACTCCTTATTACCATGCAGCATAGTCTGACTCACCAAAGCCATCCTTTTTTTTTGCTTGCATGCAGGATTCTATAATTTCTGGGCTTACAGGAGCTGACTTTCCCTCTTTTTTTGGGGGGGGGGGGAGAGGTGGTGGTGGTGGGGGTTGAGACGGGTTTTTTTTTTTCTGTGTAGCTTTAGCTGTCCCAGGACTCACTCTGTAGAAAATGCTAGCCTTGAACTCAAGAGATGTCTGCCTCTGCCTGAGAGCAGGATTAAAGGCAGCATGGGGTACAGAAAGTCTGCACCTAGACTACTTACTTCTCCTCTGCTTAAAAACTTTCTTATGACCATGTTTAATGGCTTATGGATAGCAAAGGCTAGATCTAAACCACTATGGTCTCAAACCTTCAGTTCTAGTTTCGGCTCTTCCCACACTTGCACTAGGTTAATAAACACTTTCATCCCTACACAGTAGTTAAGATAGGTTAGCTAAGCTCTCACAAAATCCATGACAATAAATGTATATTTTCCTATGACCAAGATAATTCAGAGGAGTTCAGGTAGTTGAAAGATGAAGTCTTTATGTCTCTAAGACATTCTTGTATCATACAGCATTCCACAGAATAAAAAAGTACCATTTTAAAACATATTACATATAATGTATTCTTAGACCAGTTTCTCTTTTTAATGTCTTGGAATGCTATTTATGTTTAAAACATACTATGGATTAAAAAGAATTCAAAACACTTAAAACAGAAAATGTATTAAAACAATTTGTAACACTTAAACAGAAAAAAAAATGTGCCTGTGTTATACAACAGACAAACATATACATGCAGGGTGGCAAGTCTGTTCCCTTAAGTAAAACTAATCATGCAATCTAGCCTTCAAAGAGCAGGGAAAATCAGCTAGAGTAATACCTTTCAGAAGGCAAATAACTATTAAGGCTCAACAAAGGAAAGTTCATAGTAAAACCTTCCCCGAATTATAAGGACATGGACCTGCAAATGGCACCTGAAGCAGTTTTTTCATCAGCACCTTTGTGTGTGATGTTAGAAAGTTGAGGGTTTAAACAAATAAAAACACCTAAGGGTTAACATTACAGGGTTAGACAAGATGGAAAGCATTTCCCATGCAAGAATGAGCAGGATAGTCAAACCTGTACTGGTCCCTTCTACTGTGGAAAGCACAAAACAGAAAGTAGAGGGTACACTATCAGATGAAGCAAACAGATGTGAAAACCACTTTGATTTTTAAGCAGCTCAGTTTAAGAAGGCTCATTCTTAGCACTAGTACAATCTTTTACATTAGTTTTATTTTGTGTATTACAGTGTATCAAAATTTAGTTTTTTCTTCTTTTAGAACTTATTCCACCCACATTCTATTTGATAACACTCAAGGAAAATTAAGAGCAAGGACAAAAATATTCCCAGAATAAAAGATCCCCAGATGTCAACATACAGACTAGAGTATATACCTAAGAGCATAACTAACAGGCCTTTTAGCAAATCCCCTTGACACTATTACAGTCTCTTGAAGGTCGGCCGGCCTTACCAGTGGGAGGCTGTCCGTAAGAAGTTGCATATGCAGTCTGCCCGTAGGTGGCAGTGGTCTGAGCCTGGGTGTAGCTGACATCAGTAGGCTGTCCATAGGTTCCATAGCTTTGTTGCCCATACGCCTGCTCCAAAGAAATTCATGCAATAGCTTCATAAGAGAACATTGTATTTTAGCCAAGCAATGACCTAATTTATTAGTTCATAAATTGGAGAATTAAAGTACAAAATACTGCTTTCTGGTATAAAAAAGAAATTATAGCTGGGCAGTGCTGGCTCCCAGTAGCTCCCAGCACTTGGGAGGCAGATAGCTTCTGAGTTCAAGTCTAGCCTGGTCTACAGAGTGAGTTCCAGGACAGCCAGGGCTACATAGAGAAACCCTGTCTCAAAAAACCAAAATAAATAAATAAATAAACAAACAAATAAAAACAAGCCAAATTATCTTAAAAACTATGAATTTTTATACAAGTTCATTCATGTTCTGGTCAACCTAGAAACAAAAAAGTTCTTAAAACAATTAGGCAAAATCTCAGTTAACCATGAAACTGACAGCACACAAGAATAATCCAAGATTCAGTCAGCATCTTGCTGGATATGAAAACCAGATTTTTAGCCTGATATAAAAATAAAAGCTATTAATTATATTATATTTCAAGAAAATAAATCAGAACAGTGCATGTTCTCTTTATGTTTGTCAGTACAGCCAAGATTATGGCTTTTAAATTTGAACATCAATACACTTAAAATCAGTTAAGAAATGAGCTGTACTTTCAGATATAAACATGTTCATATTGTAGATTTATTTGAAAGATCAATTAAAAGTAAAACCTGCTAGCAGGGCAGTGGGTGGCGCACGCCTTTAATCCCAGCACTTGGGAGGCAGAGGCAGGCGTATTTCTGAGTTCGAGGCCAGCCTAGTCTACAGAGTGAGTTCCAGGACAGCCAGGATTACAGAGAAACCCTGTCTCAATCCCCAAATTCAAAGATCCACCGGCCTATGCCCCTGTTGTTGGGATTAAAGGTGTGTACTACCACTAGGCCCAGTTAAGGCAATTCTTGGTAACAGAGACAAATACTTTCTAGATTCTAGAGTCTGTCACCCTTGGCTTTTTGAGGTGTTGGTGGCTGGAGCCAATATATCACATATTTTACCAAAGAACTCCCAACTCCTGATCATTTCCCCCAAGTATTTCTGCAGTGCTGGCACACATTCCCAGTTAAAGTGTTTAATTACTTAATCTGACTGGTGGAGGGTGCACCTGCACCATGGTCTATGTGTACAGGGCAGAGGACAAGTTAAGTTGCAGGAGCCAGGTTTCTCTCCCTTGACTCTATATGGGACTTGGGATCAAACTCAGGTTGTTAGGCTGGGTGGCAAGCACTTTTCCAAAGAGCCATCTCTGGCCCTTGGCCTGGGTTTTAAACAGACTGACATACTGACAAGAGCTGAGGAACAATAATTTTCAAAGCTAACTCCATCAGTTAATGCGCAGCCACTAGCAAGTTATACAATAGCCATGCAGTACAATTTTTTCATCTGCAATGATCCTAAAATGGTCTTTAAAAATCATGATGATTAAATTAAGCATAATAAAATATGCACAAAGAGCAAGACTGCAATAAGATACTTACTTTGAGCCTAGGAATTTTAAAAAGTCCATTTCCAGCTTTATAATGGTTTCATTACAACCCTCATTGTGAAAGATTAAAACTTTTGAGTTTTAAAAGCTTAGATAATACTACCCCTATTCATTTGTATACAATTTTTAAAAAAGACCCCTTAGCTACTGTTTTAGTGGCCAGCTGAGACATCTTAGGTGGAGACCTAAGATATATATTAACACAGCCTTGTCTTTGGGATTACCTGGGTGGTCTGTGCATATCCTTGAGTTGGCTGGGCGGTGTAAGCACTGTAGCTGCAAAAAGAATTAAACAGAAGAATTGACTACAGAACATTCAGACTGTATCATCATCACTATGTATCCTTTACAACTAAAAAAGGCCTCATACTCTAAACATCAACCAAAGCCAAATTATTGGTACAGAAGTCTGACTTACCCCTGCTGGGCTGCAGCTTGGCTATAGGTACTGTAATCTAGAAGAAACAAGAAAAATTATTAGCCCAGACAAGAAAGGGGAAAGAGACAGATGGAATTCAAGCCGTAGTAATTCTTAAATGTTAAAAAAAGAAAACAAACAAACAAAAAAAAAAACCTTAAATGTTTAGAGCGGACATATATGCAGACACATCCCAGTTAGTACATCTTATCTCTCAACACCAAACCAATTAAGTTAAGTCAGTTAACTATACAAAGTCTGAATATGGTGCAGCTAATGAGGTCAAGATCAGTTGAGTTGGCAGGGGGTACCTTGCCAGATACCCTACGACCCATCTCAACTACCAGCTATCAATTCAAACATACTATCATTATCTTGAGTCTAAAGCAAGACCACAAAATGGCATCAACCCTAACTGTCAGATATCAAAGAGCCACAGAAAGTACTAACACTTCTTTCTTTCTGTTTGAGACAGGTTTTCTATGACCATGGTGGCCTTGAGCTCAGGGATCCAGTCTCTGCTGCTCACCCGAGGGATTAAAAGTCACCATCATGTTTGGCATTTTTGTTGTTTTGAGACAGGGTCTCCCCACATAACCTTCAACTCAGAGATCTGCTTCTGCCTTCCTCATTGAAGGAATTACAGAAGCAAGCTACTATGTCCAACATCTGTCATCCTATCACTTTAGTAAAAGACCAACCACAATTCCCTACAACAGTAACAAGTGAAATAGAATGATAGAAAACACGACAGTCATTATTTCTAAAAAGGGCCGGCTGTCAAGAGCTGTTATCCTCCTAATATCACAAAAGATAGAAACCCCAGTGAAGCCAAGGTAAAGGCCAGGAGTATGTGAGCAGTAGGACTGCGTTCTCATTCCCTTTGACTATAACCTGCCACGTGTGGATGCTGTGGTTCCAACTCCAGCATAATGTACACACAACTGACTAGGTTAATACAATTCCAAAAACTGGCAAAAGAGAAAACCACTTACTAGGCTTAGGGGAAAAACTGCTCTAGGTTCACAATTGCCATTTCTTAAAACCTAAAATGATTTCAACAGCAGCAACAACAAAACCCACAAATTTTCTTCTCTGTAAATACATCTACCTATCATTTTCTTTCTTATAACCCCTTCATCCCTGAACTCAAGCAGAAGCAGGTGGCTCTCTCCGAGTTCGAGGCCAGCCTAGTCTACAGAATTCCAGAACAGCCAGGACTGACTACACAGAGAAACCCTGTCTCGGAAAACCAAAAAAGAAGAGGAAGAAGAAAAATAAAATAATAAGAAAATAAATGCAAATATTTTTATATTTGATGATTTTCAAAACATCACTGATTTAAAGCTACGTAAGTTTTGGGCATTTTTTAAGGCAGAGAATTTCTTTAAAAATAATTCTATCTAATTATTTCCTCTCTACAAGAATACATATTTTGTTTGGTGTTCAAAGGCAGTACTGTCATTAAGAGAGAACAAAGGGGTTCTTTCTTTTCCAATCAAAAAGTAGTTCCCTCACCCAAATGCAACTCACAGCAGCCATCTTTTTTCATGGAGGGGTCTTGCTCGCTCCATGCAAATCAGAAGCCTGCTTCACAGTTTCCTGGTCTGGCCAACAGTACTTTCCTGAATTCTCTCTCCCTCCCCCAACCTTGGTTTTTCTGAGACAGACTTTCCGGGTGCAGCCCTGCCTGGCTGTTCTTGAAACAGAGATTTACCTGCCTTGCCCCACAAGTGTTGAGACTAAAGACCTCCTGCACCACCTGCACCACCACCACCACCACCACCTGGCCTGAACTCATCTCTTAAAATTGACGGTCTTTCAACCTTTCTGCACCTCCTGGGACTACTTTCCTTCCTCTACACCCTTAAATTCAGAGCCGATTTCCAATATTATCAGTAAACTGTCCAAAAGATATCTACAATGAAAAAAATAATCTATAACAAAATCCTGAAGCATTTCCAATAATGCTACATTTTCTTTGGTGGTGATGGTTCTGAGACAGGATCCAACTAACTGCTTAGCTGGCTGACCTTAGCTAGTTACATAGACCAAGCTAACCTCAGACTTGCTACAGCTCTCTACAACAAGAGCTGAGATTACAGGTGTGCACCTCCAGACCTACTTGCTACCTTCCTTAAAAAAAAAAAAAAAAAAAAAAAAAAAAAGACAGGGTCTCACTGTGTGGCTCTGGCTAGCCTCGAACTCTGCCCTCCCCAATCTAGGAGTAAATTATGACTGGCTACTTACCACATTCTTTATATGAACAAACAAAAAACCCAATCCGTAAATCACTTGCATGCAACATTTGTAAAATATACCAACAAAGCAACTAAACCAAATACTGCAACCTACATTTTGGTGGGGTTTGTGTAAAAATGACTTTTTGAGTCACTGGCATTAAGTTGGATGTTTACAAAGACTTACACAAGAGCAGTTATGTAAAATCAGCCACGATGACACAGAACAGCTAACCATCTCAGATGAGGGTGCAACCAAAAGATTTGGTGGGCTAAGGAAAAAGCAATCACCCCCACCCCCGTTTATCTACCTAATACAGCACATAAGTCTATCGTCTCAAACATAGACTCAAACATGACACTGAAGCAATGGTCAGATAATTTAACTGAAAAATAAGTCTTTAAATATCCAAATATGTAAACACTTCACTTAAAAAAGCAGGCTAAGGGGCTATGATTTAGGGGCATCCTAGAATGCTGGTAATGTTTTACTTTTTGTTCTAGCAGTTAATTTAGATACTGAAATTCTACTTTACTGGACACACTCTGTAGTTACTATTCTACAAGATTCAGATGAGGGGAAACCATTATTCTCTTAAGGCAATGAATGGCTTGCTTCAGGGCAGTCATTAGCCTAGCTGAAGAGATTTGAAGGTTTAGGCTACATAATTCATTAAAGTCAGCAAGGGTAATTTTGTTGGGACAAAAAAAAAAAAAATCTTGCTTTAAGAACTGGAGGACTCTAGCCGGGCGGTGGTGGCACACGCCTGTAATCCCAGCACTCTGGGAGGCAGAGGCAGGCGGATTTCTGAGTTCGAGGCCAGCCTGGTCTACAGAGTGAGCTCCAGGACAGCCAGGGCTACACAGAGAAACCCTGTCTCGAAATAACCAAATCCAAACCCCTCCAACCCCCCCCCAAACAAACAAAAAACAAAACAAAAACAAAAAACCCAAAGAACTAGATGGCTCAAGAAAACAAAATTATTTTTCTGGGACAGGATTTCTCTGTGTAGCCCTGGATGTCCTCCAAATCACAGAGACCACCTATCTCTGCCTTCCCAGCACTGGGACTAAAGATGTGCATCGCCACTGCCCCTTTAAAAGGTCTAAAATTTACCTTTTTCAGGAAAGGAATACTAAGTCTTAAAGCCCCCTCCACAGGGTCAGGACTGTGGTACAGTAGAACTCGCTTTTAAACTCGAATTTGGTTCATAGTGCTTATCAGCATTTTCTGATCACAAAGATGACTACAAAATGGCAATGATTTATCAAGCAGAAAAATTCCAACTGCTTTCTTGGACTTTAGAGGCTAAGAGAAGGATAAAAGGACCACCAAAGAAACCATTTTCCACTAGGATATAATGGGCTGTAGTTGCATCTCAGTCTTCTCTTAGGGACACTTTGGGTAGCCTGGTATCAAAAGCCACCTGTTTACTGAGTACATCGTTTGCGTCGTCAAATGGGGATGCTGGAAGCTTTCCTACGCCAAATGAAGGACCCAGAGCTTTTTTCTGTCCCCCCCCCCCCCTGCTTTTTCTTTCTCCTTCTGCCTCCAAGGCCACATTATCAGACCCTTGATTCCTTTAGAAGCAAAAGCAAAAGAGAACAAAAAACCCGCCACTGTGCCAAGCTAACTGTGCTCCAAACTGCAGGTGAAGGGTAGGCTACACTAATTCGCTCATTAGGGGCCACAACATCCATCACATTCTAGAGTTCCCGCCGCCGACTTTCAAAGTCGGCTCTGGGTCTCTTTCCCTGGCCTCAATAGGGCCAAGGAATAAATCAGCCTGCTAGTGTAATGAGCAGGCCTACAGAAACGTGGGGGCCGAGGCTTTTCTGCTTCTGCTGGATCAGAGCTGCTAGAAATTTCTTTCTGGAAGGAGTCTCCTCTCTGGATCCAGACGGACCTTGTTATACAACCGATCCCCCGCGCCGTTTGCTGAGAAAAGGACACTGGGAAGCCACTGCTTTTTGGGTAGGGAAGGAGGTGGAGTTACCACATGATAAAATCGAAGCCTCCTAGTGGGGAGAAGGAAGATTTGGGGGGCCAGCTAGGTCTTAAGGACCGAGCAAGCGGGCGCTGGGCTTGAGCTGGGAGCCCTCCAGGGGGCGGCTTGGCAGCGCCGGGCCGGGACAGGCCTGGAGGATAATGGGGCTCCTACTCCTAAGCCGGCGCCCCTCAGCTTCCACATTCGCGGCGCCTTTTTGTTTTGTATCTGAGTTTCTATACAATAAACACTTGCCCCTAGGCTAGCGATGGGAGGAGAGGCCTGGGGGAAACCGGCCACGGCTTCTCGAGCCGCCATCAGACACCTCGCTTCACGCGCCTTCGGGGTGATGGGCTGCAGGCCCAGCCGCGGTCCCCTTAGCGCCTGAGCGGCTGTAGGCCCCGCCCACGTGGCGAGGGACCCGGAGCACCCGCACCGACAACCGCCACACAAAGGAGGCCAGGACGGGCTCCGCACGCCCCAACTACCGCGAGGCCCTCGCGCGCAACGCGGGCGCCGGAAGGTTCCAGAACCAGCCCGCCTGGTGGGGGGAGGGGAAGGGAATGCGGACCCCCGAGCTCGTCGGGCCGCGGCGGGGACTCCAACCCCTTTCAGCAAGCCCACTCAGTCATCCCTGCCACCCCCAGAGACGAGCGCCCCCCAGTTTGGGTGTCCCGGCTGTCGCCGGCGCGACCGCGATTCCACTCCACTTACCCGTGGACGCCATTTTCTCTCCTTCCTCCTCGTTCTCTCAACGTCCGTCTCCCTCTCGCGTTCCCCCTAGGCGCCGCACTGCGCAGGCGCGAAACCCGCAACCTCGGACGCTACCATCGGGCCAGGCCACCGGGGTGGGCGAAGAGCAATGAGCCGGCGCTGTCTGGCTCTTCGCTCCCGAAACCGTTGACCCAATCCTCTCCAAAGAGCCGGATGTGACGCGTGATCTAATAAGGCACCTCAGGGGCCGGCGCGCTAGTGAGCGAGTGTCCCCAACACGCCCGAGGGGTCCTCGGCGCGAGGCTTGGTGGCTTGGAATGGTTACGCCCGCTGGCTCTAGGGACCGTCTCCGAAGAGTCTGCCCTGGAGGGAGACGGAGGCTGGCGGGAGGGCTGGGGGAAGGGACCCGGCCTGGAACAACTGCTGACTAATCGGCAGGCGGGATCACGCGCCTGTGTGTGCGCGCAGCGGGTTTCGGGCACGCAGGTCTCGGCCTGGAGCCGGCGGCCAGCCCACCGGGCGGGCCCCCACCTCGGTTTTCTAGGGTGGGTGGGGGTGGGGAGGACGTGCTCCGCAGGACCCGAGACGCGTGGCCTGGGCGGGCGGGGGAGGGGACTGAAGTCTGTGGCTTGGGAGGGAGGCCGGGAGTGCGGCGCCCGACCCCAATAACGGTCGGCGTGGAGAAGCCCTGTAATCATCCTTCAACTCATAACCTTGTTTTAACAGAAAACCCAGGCCCAAGAAATTGAGTACTTTCCCTAAAGTTACAAAGCTGAATTCGACCCAGACCCCGCGACTCCCCTCTCTGGGCACCACCCGGAAGCTTCTCCACTGTCCTTGACTTCCCATTCTGTCCTCCAGGCTTCCCAGTAAGGTAGGCAGGGTGTGAGGATGCATAGCTCTGACAGGCCTCCGACAAGGGTTCCAGAAGGACACTGAGGCGGATTGTTGGCGAGTTGTTTTTGGTTGTTTGTTTTTTTAAGAGTTACAAGGTGGATAGACACAAAATTAGCATGGCGGGCGAGGACTCTGAAGAACCCAGGGTCCATGTGGGAGAAGTAGGAGTGTCACACCTGAGGATGGGCGTGGTTTCACCGCTGAAGCTTATGGCTGGCGGCTGGCAGAGAAGGGAGCAGGGACCCTGATGTGTGGGTAGCCACCAGTTTCCCATTTGATGGAAAAATCACCTTCAGGTGAGAGGTCCGGACAACCGAGCTGTTAGCTAGCGACTCCCAGTGTCTCAATAGCGGCTCGTCGGAATCTGAATGGGGAAAGGCTGGCATTGTGTTCTAGAAGGAGCAGCTGGATTCATTATTTGATTCTTACAAGTTCTATTTTATTAATTGAAGATATGGTTGGAGGAGTGTTACCGCCTGCCTATGATGTTTGAGGCCCTAGTTTCTATTCCTATCGCCAAGAAAGAGAAGAGATGGCCCAGAGGACTGGAGGCCCAGTTCCGTTTGTCCATGGACCTGCCCCCTAGTGCCCAGGCATGGAGTGGTTGTGAGAAGGTGCGAGAGGAAGCTTCATTTTAGGTGACCCTGCCTCCAGGTAAGGGTGAAATCCGCCTGCTTTTCTTAACTTCAACCCAGAACCTAAGGTAATGGGTGGAGTTCACCCCTGCAGGACCCGGGGCCATGCTAATTTGCCTTTCAATGAACACAAGCCTTGAATATGTTTAAGGAGAAGTATCCTGGTGAGTCTGGAGACTAACCTCTTGAGTGAGGAGAAAGCCAGACTTTGCTATTTAGGATAAAACTCACCCTGTGGGAAGGGGACATCGACAATTCAGAGTGAGTAGGAGATGGCCTATTGAGGGATGGAGGAAAAGCCATTTTGGGCAGAGGAAACGTTCACAATTGCCGTATGCTAGGGGAAACCTTGGCACGGAAGCCAAGTAGAATCCCTTTCTGCCCTGAATTAGCTCAGGAGACTCAGGACTGCCTGGGAATGGTAGCAGGGCCTGAAGGAAAAGGCTGGGTGCGAGGAGAGTGCCAGGGAGAAGCTGTGCTGTGGGGCAGGAACAACCCTGGGGGCAGAGCTAGGGCCAGCTGCTCCTTTACTGTAAACTCTCTGCCTCTTGTGACCCAACACTGAAAGCCTAGACTGAGACAGGAGAGTCTTACATCCCAGACCAGCATGGGTTACGTGATGAGATTTGTTTAAAACAAGAAAAACTTTAAAAAGGAGAAAGCTGTGGGTCTCCACGCTAGCCCTTTCTCTTACCATCTGTAAGGAAAATGTATCAGAATCAGGTTCCCAGATTAGGGAACTTGCCCGGGGACAGCCAGCAGGAAGCTGCAGCAGACACTGGGATATCCTTTGCAAATGAGGCTCGGGCCAGGGCTGGGAGGAAACAGTGCCTTGTTGTAAATCACCTTGTAAAGCTTGGACTGTAGCCCACTCTCCACCCACACTGCTTGTCCCATTAGTGGGCCCCAACCCCACCTAAGGTCATCACGACTTCCTAAGGCTGAACACCAGAAAAGAGCCATGAAGTGGGAGGCTAGAGCTGGCCTTGACTTGGCCATCCCCAGGGGAATATCCCCATCTTTCTGGTCCTGTATCTTCCACTAAGACTTAAAGCCCACCAGATTCGGTTTGTTTCTGGAAACTGGGTCTCATGTCACCCAGACTGGTTTTTTAACTCAACATGTAGCCAAGGGCACCTACATTTTTCTTTTATTCTTTGTACAGCATTGGGAAGCAAATCCAGGTGCCTGTGTATGGCTAGGTAAGCATGCTTCCACTGTCACATCTCTAATGACCTGTACTCCAGATCCTCTTGTCCCCACCTTCTGAGTGCCAGAATCACAGGTGTGCACTACCACACTGGCCCATCCCAGACATGGGGGCAGGTAGGACAGACAGATGGCTAATAAGAATACAGGTTGGGACTTGAACCCACTACAGCCAAGCCTCTGTAGGTTCAATTTCCACCTCTCTAAGATGGGGTCATTGGGGGCTGGACTGCTCCTCCAGAGGTCCAGAGGTCACAACCATCTGTAATAGGATCTAATGCCCTTTTCTGGTGTGCCTGAAGACAACTACAGTGTGCTCATGTACATAAGTCAAAACAAACAAAAAATGGGCTCACTGGTAAAATAGAGAGGGAGTCAGATAAAAGCAGCAAAAATAATTTGCTACTGTTTTTGTTTATCCCTAGCATACAGCCTCAGGAGCACCTTTGACCACCGGCAACCTAACTATGCATGCTTGGGAGGCCCGTGGCTCGCTGCCCCGGGCCCTGCCCCTTGCTTCCTCAGTCCTGGCACTGCTGCTGAGCTGCCTGTGGTTACTGGGGGCTGGCCCCAGCCTCAGATTGGCTCCAGAGCTGCTAATGGAACCCTGGCAGGGTGAGGACTGGCGGCTGATGGATCTTAAAGGAAGCTTTACTCTAGGGCCCCAAACCAATTAGTGGCATTAGTGTGAACCTTGTGGTGGTTATACGAGGGTAGGGCACAGAGTCCCAGGGTTAGTGTTCTGACATGCCCAGCTCATCCACAGTCAAGAGGGAGGCCCGAGGATCCTGTAAAGGTACAGGAGGCGAGCTGGATGCTGCGGGCAGGAGGACTGGTTGCATCCCTTGCAGACAGCTTCCCCAGAAATCAGGACTAAGGTTTTCAGCCTAACACATACTTCCTACAAACTTGCCTCCAGTTTACATTTTAGGAACCCAAATGTTCAGGGAGATGTAGAGATTTTTCTAAGGTCATGCAGCTCTGTGGGAGTGGGTGGCTCTAGCAGGCAGTTTTTGTTAGAACTAGTGCTATTAACCAGATGTAGAAGAGATGTAAGCGTGAGGAGCAGCTTCAGTGTGCCTGGGACATAGCAACACTAAGCAGTTGGTTGCTGTATGTTGGTTCCCATTAATATAACTAGAGAGTAGCTGTGGTGTTGAGACAACTTTGGTGTCCTCTGCCAGTGATTAGGTAGTGACATTTGACATCCTAGCTCTTGGGTAGAGGAGGCTGCCATGCCAGGTGGCCCTAGTAAAGGGCAATCATCCCTCTGATCTGACCCTCTTGTTCCCAGTGCACCGGCTGCTGACCCACGCTCTGGGCCACACTGCACTGCCGGGCCTGCTCCTGAGCCTGCTGCTCCTGCCCACTCTGGGCTGCTGGCAGGAGCAGCATCTGGGCACTCTGCGCTTCCTGTACAACTCCACCTTGCTTGCCCTGGCTACTGGGCTGCTGGCTGTGCTGCTGGCAGGCCTTGGGGTATCCGGTGCAGCTGAAGGCTGTGGGTATATGCCTGTCCATCTAGCCATGCTGGCGGGACAGAGTCACTACCCTGGATGGCCTCAGAGGACACTGCCACCATGGCTGCTACCATGGTTGCTGCTGGCCCTGACCCTGCTGCTCAGCTCTGAGCCACCCTTCCTGCAGCTCCTTTGTGGCCTTCTTGCTGGCCTAGCCTGTATCCTTTGCCTGAGCCAAGGGACCACATGAACCTGTAGCTGGACCTCTTGGTGTCTTGGAAAGAAATGCACAAGGGAGTCATGTCTAAGCAATGCCAGGTGACCAAACACCTGCTCCTGACACATCATCTTCTGAGCAATGCTCTAGGCTGGGAGCAGGGCTCATGGCCAAGTGGAGGTAGGTGTCCTTCACAATCAAAGAACCTTAGGAGATGTTTGGGAGAGCTGAGGGGCCCCTAGACGTCACTGACCTGGATCCTGGAATCAAAGCTAAGATGAGCAGGCTGGGTATAGGGCATAACTGAGAGGAAGGCTCAGTGTGGGAGCAAACTGAGGGCTCTCTGGGAACAGACTGCCAACTTAGGCCCATGGTACAGGCATCTTAAACATAAGCTTTGCTCCCAAGATATGGGAAAAATAGCTGCTGAAGAGAACAGGCTGACCCATGCAGACACCAGTCAAGTCTGGCTGGTGGACAGTAGGAGGACCTGTATCAGGCACACAGTATCTGGAACAGACTTATGAGATGGCTGAGGAGAAAGGTCTCCCCTCTGGCTGACTAGTTTCTGCATTTTGTTCTCGGCTTCAGCTGTTATGCGAGTGAAAATGTGGTCCTGAGGGAAGTGGCAAGGCGAGACACATGGGAATGCCCCGCCTTCTCTTCACTCCATTTTGTTTTTCCTTGACCAGCTGCCCTGCCCTGGGCAGGTAGATGCTACCGGGGCCTTCCGGTGGCTGGAGCTCTCAGAGCGGAGACTGCAGGTGTTACAGGACGGTGTCCTCTGCAGGACTCTGGCCCGGTGCTGGCCACTGAGGCTCCTCCCCACCCCAGGCAGTGTGGGTGAGCTGCCTGTCACTTATCCTGCCGGAGTGAGGTGAGGGTGGTTTCAGGCTCAGCGTTGGCTGGTGGAAGTTGTGACAGTGGCTGGCAGTCCAGGCCATCCCCCTCTGTCCCTACAGGCCCGCCACCCCTAGACCACATTCCCTGGCTTCCACAAACCCCTGGCCTCACAGTGATGGCTCTGCTCAGCTCCCACCAGGCCCAGGGCCTGGACAGCAGCCGTGGAAGAACTCAGAGAGGGACTTGGCCTGGGCTGGGCCCAGCCTTGCATCATCAGGGCCGATGTGGGAAGCCCTAGACGAACAGATGCTACAGGAGGGGATCCAGGCCTCACTTCTTGATGTGTCAGCTCAGGGTTCCCAGAGCTCTCTGTGGTTGCCAAAGCCCTCTGTCTCTTCTCTAAGGTAAGACAGGCTGGGCAGCGGTGCCACCTCCTGATGTGGGAGCCATGCTGCCCTGACATTTCTTCCTTGTTCCCACCTCACAGGCTGCAGCAGCTACAGCACATGGGATTCCCCACGGAGCAGGCTGCAGTGGCATTGGCAGCTACAGGGCGTGTAGAGGGGGCAGTGTCACTGCTAGTGGAAGGGCTGGTGGACACTGAGGCCCTAGTGACTGAGGGGAGGAGTGCTCCTGCCCACTGCACGGGCGCTGGGGCCTCATAGCCCAAGAAGAAAGTAGGCCTGGCCTCAGCCCTCGCCTTGGCTCTGAGGGCTTGGTGGGGCATCCCTGAGCGCATCCCTGGGGCAGGACTAGGCCCCAGGCCCCAGCATGTTTCCCTGGGACTTTCTAAGAATAAAGGCTGATTTGCTTCTCACCCTGACCTCCTGTCAGTTGTCATGTCTGGCTCCTCTGTGTTGGTATCAGGGAGGATGAAGGAGTGAACAAGCAGTGAACGTGTGGCTGATGCAGGAGGATGACTCCTGGTGTCCAGGACCACAGGACTCCTGCCCCCATACCCTTGGCTTGGGTGGACCCTTCTGGCCGCCCTGGGCAGCACATAGAGACCGAGCAGAGTAGGGTCAGCAGGGATGTTTATTGTCCCGTACAGAGCCATCCGTGGCAGGCATTGCAGCAGGTACTTGGAGTAGGAGTCCCTCCTACACATCCCACTCCCACGTGGGACGTGGGGCAGTGGAAGCCTGGGGTGGAACTGATGTAAGAAGCACCAACCATTCAGTTAGAGGTTAAGCAGCCTGGATTTGGGGTGAAACTCAGCACCAGAAAACGCAGGGCACACAGGACTCCCCAAGGTTTTACAGGGGGGACCTGAGACTTCTGCCCCAATCCTTGCATGTCTGCAGGGCCAGGCGGTCCCAGGTCCCAACTTACGGCAGCCAAGACGACTGAAAGCCTTGTACCTCCATCCATTCCCTTCATCGCCTTTTCACCCCATTTCACAGAGGGAACTAACTAGGCCAGCTGCGAGTGAGGCCTGACTTTGAGGCCCAAGCCCTGTTTAGGCTGTCATGTATAAGCTGCCACCACTGAGATCTGCCTACCCCGAAGACCAAGATGGCACAGGGGTCCCTGAGGATATTAATAAATAGGAACTGGCAGTCCCTGGAGGCAGCTGGCCAAGTCCAGGCTAGGGGAGGAAGCCTGGTGTTGAACCCTGAAGAGCCACCACCACCCTCTCAGCTCCTCTCGTTGCGTCTCCTGGGGGTGATGATCTGGTAGTTGGTTGGGTGTCCTCCCCTCTTGCCTCGAAGGAGGCTGGGGGTACCTGTGCCATCAGGGCCTGCCCCGGATCCCAAGTCTGGTTCTGCCGGAGGGAATAAGGAGAGAGGCTATGTCAGGGGGACATTCACATGGGGAACCCACTCTTTGCCCTGGGAGGTAGCAAGGTACCCTGGCATCCTAGAGATAGAACTGTAGGAAATACGGTATTTAAAGGCTGGTTAGTACCTGCCCACAGCCTCTTAGCCCCCGCCCATGCAGCTCACTTGGCTGCTTGACTTCTGATTTGAAGAGTTAGGATGGGTAGAGTCACCACATAGCATTCCCTAGGGTTTTTTTTTTTTTTTTTGTTTTTTGTTTTTTTTTTTTGTGGATTTTTTAAGTCAGGGTTTCTCTGTATAAACCCTGGCTGTCCTGGAACTCGCTCTGTAGACCAGGCTGGCCTCGAACTCAGAAATCCACCTGCCTCTGCCTCCCAAGTGCTGGGATTAAAGGCGTGTACCACCGCCTGGCTTGTTTTTCAAGACAGAGTTTCTCTGCAACTGAACCCTGGCTGTCCTGCATTTGATCTATGGACCAGGCAGGCTGTAATTTCACCCAGAAGCCTCTGCTTCCTGGGTGCTGGGATCGGTATGATACCACGCCTGGCAGTGATCAGTTTTTTTAGGCTTATTTGGAGTCAAGATGAATTCTGGATCATCTGAATGAAATAACTAAGTAAACTGAGGCCAGGGAAGAGATTTTTCCTCTTTCCTTAAAGCATTTTGGAGGAAAGGGCTTAGTAGAGTCAGGCTTTGGCCCTGAGCAGCCTCAGGGGAACTGGACCCTGTCTGGGCTCCAGTTGTCTGATTTCTAAAATTAAGGACACTTTCAGATAGCCACTGAGGGTCTAGGCAGTGCTGACAGAAACTGAAGTCAGCCACAAAGGGAGTTGTGGTGAGATCTGCCCTGTACTCCTTAAGCTGAACCCCTCCTTAAGTGTAAACACAGTGCACCTGCCTCCTGAGAAAACTATTATCCTTCAAACCCAAAGGCTCTTTCGCCTAGGAAGCCTGTGAGTATCTGTTAGTACCCGGGAAAGCCAGGGACAAGGTCAGGGTAGGCTATCTTCCTAGTGAGGGGAGGGAGACCCAGGATGGGTACCTGACCAAGTACTTCCCTTTTCTAGGGTAAGGACCACTTCTTACTGAAGGTGCTGCTTAGGTGTGGGCCACTAATGGGGGCCTTGTACATTTCCAAGGGGCTGTCAGATGCATGGCCAGCTAAGGATGGGGTCACAGCAGCTGTCCCCAGCACCCTCCCTCGGTGCCCGCTCTAGCTGCCTCTCCTACTGTTGCACTGATACAGAGGGCAGGACACCAGGAAAAGTGCTGGGATGTGGGTCTGTTCCCAGCGTCCCTCAGGTCACTGGGAGGCAACGGGGATGGAGGATGGGTGCTAAGAGGCTTAGGGTCGAGCCTTGCTATGTCTCCATCAAGACCACAGTCTCCCCTCCTAAGACAGGGACAGGGCTAAGGCGGAAGGAAGCGTGTTTCTAGCTGTTTCTAGAGTTTACAGAGGCCACATGGCTAACAGGTGGGAATTAGAAATAGTCTATGGGCACTTTTTTTTTGTTTGTTTGTTTTTTGACAAAGTTTTGTTCAGTAGAACAGGCTAGCCTCAAATTTGCTATTCTCCTGTCTCAGCCCTCCAGTGAGCATGTAGCCACCATTCCCGACTTAGACAACACTCACACCAACCTCCAGATCTTATCAGACTTCCTGTCAGGGTTGTTGTCCCTTCACCTCCATATGGCACAACCAAGGACTTCCTGTGACCCCACCCAGGGTCCCCTCTTCCAAGAAGTTCCAATGTCCAGCAAGAAGGGCCTGCATCCTCAGGTTCTCTTGGAGTCTCTACAGGGACTGATGGGCAGTCCCCAGCTCCCATCTGAGCAGAGCGCTCAGCTGGTGCTTCCTGGTTTGGGTGAACAAAGGGTTGGTTCCAACCCTGCCTGATATCTATCCAAGGGCATTTGCAGGGTGAATACTTAGGGCCTCAGATTCTGGCTGTATGGGAGGGGAGGGTGGACACACTGTGGCGGCCTCTGGGCATTGGTGTGCATGTGGGCTGTGAGACAGGGCAGTGTCTGGAGGGGGCAAAGGATAGCCAGTGGGATGGCAGCTCTCGGTGGGCAGATGAGCAGCCCTTTCCTGTGAATAGCTAGCCCCGTCTCCCCACACCAGCTATGGGCTCCTTAGCCTCACTCTGGGAGCCAGGAGTTGAACTTCCTTTCAGGCTGCCTGTACCTGCCTTCTAGAACATTCCCAGTCTTGCTCTCCACCTCTCAGAAACCTTGAGGAAAACAACCCTGCAGACTTCTCAGCCTTTGTCCCTCCCCTGCTTGTTACTCTCCACGATGCTTGCCCTTCTGGTCTTCACGGAGACATCACCCCCAGGGAGCCCTCCTGGACTGTTTCTTCCTGAACTGGCTCCCTTCCTCATGGTGATGACTGAACCCAAGGTCTTGTACAAGTGAGGTAAATGCTCTACCATGCAGCCATGTCCCCAGCAGGCCAGAGGCATAATTATACGCACTACTCTGTCACTTACCCTTCTTACCTTTTGGTGCCAGTGCTACCCCCACCCCCCACCCAGCCCTAAACTGCACAAGGGCAGGGCTACATCTATTGGCTTTGTTGGAGCCTGTGCAGGTAGATGACTGCGGAACAGCTAGTTCCTCGTGCCAGGCTCTCTGTCCTGCTGAGTGGAAGGATGCAGTATCTTCTGGCCTGGACCGAGCACCAGGCGGCGGCCTCTTCATGCCCAAGCCTGTCCCAGGCCCATCCTGGGAGGGTTGGCCCCTGCCTGCCCGCCCTGCCATTACCTGGCCAGATGATGGCTTCCAGCAGTGTGACCCGTCTGGCCAGGAGCTCCAGCTGAGCCTGCTGCTGCAGGAAGCTCTGTAAGCTAGGAGCCTGATGGGAGACCGAGAAGAGCGGACGGTGCGAGGCTGGCCTTTAAGGGCTGGGCTGGGAGCCAAGAGGGGTGAAGGCAGTGTCATGCTGATGGGCTTCGGAGCGGGAGTCTGGACCAGTGTCCCCTCGTGAGAGGGAGAAGGCTTGCCTAGCTCCTCAGGTAACCAGGAGGATGGGAACTTGGACAGTAAATGCCAGGTTAAGGGTTGGGCTCTCTTGAGCTCTGATAGGGACCTTAGGACTCTAGGACCATATTGGCAACTGTTGTAGGGATGTCTGGAGCCAGGAAGGCAGGTCCTGTAAGAGTCTTGAGAACTTTATGGGGAAGCTGGTCAGAACTGGCAAGTGCTCTATTACCCAGAGGACTGGGTCCTGAGTCTGCCTCTGTTACCCACAGTTCCCTGCACCTTTGGAATCTAGCTATGTAACATCTTTCCTGTGGGTCTGGAGGCTGTCTCCATTGCCCACAGCCTCTCTAGAGTTGAAGTCCAAGCAGAATCTATTTCCCTTATCGATACTCATATGGGCTTGGGCTCTAACTGTATGACCCCTGACCCCAGGATGGCTAGAGTCTGGCTGTTACCCACAATTCCTTGCTGATTAGGGATTTGGTTTCTTTTTTTTTTCTTTCTTTTTGTTGTTTTGTTTTGTTTTCAAGACATGGTTTCTCTGTAGCTCTGGCTGTCTTGGAACTTACTCCATAGACCAGGCTAGCCTCAAACTCACAGAGATCCTTCTGCCTCGGTCTCCTGAGTGCTGGAATCAAAGGTGTGGGCCCAATGCCCAGCTTAGGAGTCTGTTTTCATTGCCCATAATTTCTTGCAAATCTCATCATCTGTTGTCTCCAAGCTCTTGTAAGTAACTACTTCACCCACAATGCCTAGCGAGAGGCACGAGGATGAGTCCAGGAGCTGGCCCTTCCCCCAAGGGAGGGGCAGTCACTCAGGGTTGAGTAGCCTCCGGTGCCTGTGCTTCTTCAGCCTCAGGTTTGGGGGAGGCTGGGAAGCAGGGGCTGGGCTGGCTGGCCGTCTGTCTGTCTCTACTCACCATAGAGCCCAATCATTGTTTCCAAGATTAAAACCCTCTCAGCTAAAATCTTCAAAGCCTCGCGTAGTTGGTGCAACCCCTCCCCCTGTGGAGGAAAGAGACAGATGCAGCCGTGATGGGGGGCAGGGAGGGGACCCTGCAAAGCCTGCCAGTGGCCCATGCCCCACCCAGGACAAGCACCTGTAGCCCTGTACCACCTACCACAGCCCCAGACCCATGGACAGCCAAACAAGACCGAGGGGGACAGGTTGGGGGCAAGGCAGGAGGAAGCAACCCCGGGACACCCTCCCAGAAAGTGCCATTTGACCCCAGCCGTATGCAACTTGTGCCACTCTGGAGGGCACCGATCCACTTTCTCCAAAGAAGCCATATTGTTCTCAGGCCCGAGGCACCAGCTCAACCCCTCAACCCCCAGCCCTATTCTCACAGCCTCTGCACACATCCCTGGGTCATCTGTGCTCTGGGTGCGCGCTCTCTCTCTCTCTCTCTCTCTCTCTCTCTCTCTCTCTCTCTCTCTCTCTCTCCCCATCCCCCATCCCTCTATCTCCATTTTAAAATTCTTTACATCTTTATTCATATTCTTCAAGTTGGCTTTTTCTTATAACCAATCCTATTCACCTCACCGTAACACTCAGTGAAAGTGAGCTAGCTGCTAGTGGTTCTGTTTATGCTAAAATGAGTATTAAGTGAGAATCAAATGTTTCAATGGCATTGTTACTTAAAATGAGGCTAATCTAAGGTTCGGGCCCAGTCCCCGTCCCTCAAGACATGACTCGCCTTTCTGCCAAGACCACACTCTGACCCTCATCCCAGCCCCTCTCAGCAGCCGCTGATGAAGGCACCCCTGTATTCCCAGCGGTGGGGCAGTGGCTTCACCAAGCTCCTTCTTTAAGGCGTCCCAGGCCTGGGGCTCTCCACTGTCCCCAAACAGAGGCTCACGTGGAAACCTCTCCTGGGCTTCCTCCCAGTTTGTTCTTTTCTTCCCCTAAAGACTTCCAGAAGGTGGGTATATTGTCTAACAGACACCAGGAAGTTTGTTGTGACACCTGACAGCATCTAGAAGTCTCTTGAACTTAGTGTAGACGAGTGAAGTATACACATACATTTCCTTGTGTGTGTGTGTGTGTGTGAGAGAGAGAGAGAGAGAGAGAGTGTGTGTGTGTGTGGTGTATGTGTGTATGTGTGTGGTATATGTGTGTGGTATGTGTGTGGTATATGTGTGTATATGTGTGTGTATATGTGTGTCTGTGGTGTATGCATGTGTATGTGGTGTATGCGTGTGTGTGTGTGTGTGTGTGTGTATGTGGTGTATGCATGTGTGTGGGTTTATATGCACATGAATACTTGTATAGAAGCCTGTGTGTGTGTGTGTGTGTGTGTGTGTGTGTGTGTGGTGTGTATGGGTGTGTATACGGGTGCTCACATGTGTATGCATGCACACATGTACATGGACCTGGGGGTTCGAAGTCGACATCTGTTTCTTATTTCCACCTTATTTATTGAGGCACAGTCCCTCAACTGAACCCAGAGTTTGCTCTGGTAACCCTGTTTCTGCCGTCCTAGCTCTGGAATTAGGGATGGCTGCCACGCCCACCCAGCATTTACGTGGATCCTGGAATCTGCACTCCTGCTCCTCCCCCACTTTTTTCTTGAGCTATAATGTGGCCCGGGTTAGCCTCGGCCTCCCATGTGCTGGAATTCGACACTCGGCTCTCCTACCATCCGACACTGAAGCAGTGGCTCTCCACAGAACATCTAAGCGACCAAGAGGCCTCCCGACGTCCACTGAATGTTTTCATCTCCTGAGGCTATCACTTGTGCTCCAGCTGTTCTATTAATATCATAAATAAAGATGGAGCTATTCTTGGCCCACTGAACTGCCATTTCAACCTGGGGTACTGGGGTCACTATAGGTCACATGCCAAAGTAACCCCTCTTCAGGTGCCATGGGAACAGGTTGTGAAAATGGATAATCCCCGGGCTGGGGGCAGGGCTCAGTGGGAAGAGCACTTGGCTAGTGAGAACCGGGAGCCTGAATTCAGAGCTTCAGAATTCTGTAAAAAGCCACCCAAGCTGAGGAGTGGGTGGCATACGCCTTTAATCTCACTCTTGGAAAGCAGAGACAGGCAGATCATGATTTTGAGGCCAGCCTGGTCTACAGAGAGAGTTTTAGGACAGCCAGGGCTACACAGAGAGACCCTCTTGAAAAACAAACAAACAAACAAAAACACAAAAACAAACAAAAACTACCCTATGCTGGTAACCCAGGTACTGGGCAGGCATAGAAAAAGGCGGTTTGCTGGCTAGCCTGGTTGGAGAATGCGAGTTTCCAGATTCGATCACAAGGGAGCAGGGCACAGAATGCTATGCATGCATACACAACCACAACCACACACATGTATACACACAGGCATAACACACACACACACACACACACACACACAGAGAGAGAGAGAGAGAGAGAGAGAGAGAGAGAGAGAGACAGAGAGAGAGAGAGAGAGAGAGAGAGTTAAGTTCACGGGCTAGAAAATGGCTCAATGGCTGAAAGCATTTGCTGATCTTCCAACGGGCCCAAGTTTGGGTCCCAGCACCCCCTTTGGACAGCTCACGATCACCTGTCTGTAACTCCAGGTCTAGAGAATCTGTCGCCCTCTCCTGGCCTCTTTAGGTACCAACACACATGTGATAATACACTTATACACATGCACATAAAGAAAAATACATCTTAAAACATTTTAAAAGGTCAGTATTTAAAAACCCTGTGAAGCCATTCTCAGTGTGGACGATGGCCAGTGATGACAACCAAAGGGCACCTGGCCCCAGCAAGTGCTACTCAGAATGTTTAGCTTTATCTCTCTGGAAAGAAGCAGGGGGCAGCTCTAGGACCTCTACAAACCACCAGTGGGAGGGGCAGGACGCACACGCTGGGCTAAGACGTCAGAACCGGGACAAACTGCAGTGTAGGAACCTGGCTCAGAGCTTGGCTAAGGTTTTATTTCTTCTCATGTGTATAAATACTGCATCTGTGCTTGTGTGAGCATCTGTGCACCACATGTGAACAGTGCCCACCGAGGCCAGAAGCCTTCTTGGGACTAGGCTTACAGATCACTGTGGGCTGCCCCGTGACTAGCAGGAATCAAACTCAGGTCCCCAGTAAGCACCCTTTAGCTCTGAGCCAGCCGTCTCTCTGTTTGTGTTGCATGGGTGTGGCAGTGGAGATATAACCTCACACATGACAGGCAGCCTCTCTACTGCTGAGATCTATCCCCAGCCCCTCCCTTTTATTGTGAGAATATTATATATTCTCGTTATATTCTCTGACAAGATCTCACCAATTTGTCCAGGCTGGCCTTGAACCTGCGATCCTTTTATCCCAGCCTCCTGAGCAGCTGGCATTATAGGCTTCTTTTTGTTGTTGTTGTTGTTGTTTGGATTTGTTTGTTTGGTTTTTTTTTTTTGAGACAGGGTTTCTCTGTGTAGCCTTGGCTCTCCTGGAACTCACTCTGTAGACCAGGCTGGCCTCGAACTCAGAGATCCGCCTGCCTCTGCCTCCCAGAGTGCTGGGATTACAGGCGTGAGCTACCACCGCCTGGCTGCATTATAGGTTTCTATACCAGCCCTAGCTCTGCCCCTTACTTCCCTTCATAGCCAAGGCAGTGCCCAAGGTCCCCTGACTCCACTGTTTGCCTTGCTGCTGGTCCGCGCTCACACCTGGCCTTTGATCAGGATGCCTACAGCCCTCCAGACTCCTTTTCAGTCTTCAATCCACTCTCCAAATTGGCGTTCAGAAACATACTTTGTGAACAAAACCCTGACCATACCATTCCTCACATTCTTTTTTTTTTTTTTTAAAGATCTTAATTTTTTTGAGATCCTTCAGTATCTCACTCAAAAGCCCAGGTTTGCTTTGAACTTGCAGCAATCCTTCTGCCTCAGGCATCTGAATGCTGGGACTCCAAGTCTGAGCCACCATTCCTGTGCCCCAGGTCCACCAACGCTAGAATTTCTTCATGAGGCCTCCTAGTGTCTGAGAACCTCTATCCTCTCTCGATTCTTGCCTGCCAAGCTGCCACACCAAGGACTTGCTACTCTGAATCTGTCCCAGGCTCTTTCTGTCTGCTCTCCCCACTTCTCTGTCTGGATCCCCCGTGACTGGTTAGGTCCCTTTTCATCACCAATACACTACTGGCACAGACGTCCCCACCACAGCTAAGTTGCTTTTGTCCTGTGGCTGCTGATCATGGTGTTTTACCCAGTTTCATGGTGATCCTCCTGGGGCCTGTATCTTCAGACTGCCTCTCTGCACTGCCCAGCCCTGAGCCTGGCATACACAGTGATGTTTAGGGAACAGTAATGAATTCTCTAGCTCCTCTGGGAATTTAGATGTCTTAGCCTGTTTCACTTTGGGTCTCATTTTTGGTGCCACCAGTTTGCTCCGCAGAGCTGGTCCTCGGTCTCCCTGTCTAAATAGGGATGAAGGCTTGTTTTCCTCTTAACTAGGTAGACTAACTCAGGCCAGTCACTCAGCTCCTGCAGTACACAACTACAACCACCTGGTGACACTGCTGAGCTACAGCTACACTTGGCAAGTGGCTCTGAAAGCCGCAGTACCTCTAGGGGGCGCTGGTAGGTGAAGTGTGTCTGCAGGATGTTCCCATGGTACCAGGATCCCCTCCCTACCTCTAACAGAGCTGGTCCCTCAGCCTGGAAGCCACATGCATCTCCTGCCCAGCAAACCCTCTCCCAGGCAGCAAGCAGGAGTAGAAGTGCAGGTGATGAAAGGGAGAAGGTGGGTAAGTAGGGGTCCTGCTACCTCTTGGTTACCCATAGTTAGTCCTGGGTTCAAGGTCTGACCTGGGGCAGACCGAGGCTCCCCATGCAGGGATAGGAGCTGCATAGCCTGGCTCTGTAGTGACCTGGTTTTCCCCGTACCTTCCGGAATGGGTGAAAACCCTGTTTTCTCATCCTGGATCTCTGGGAGAGTGAGGGGCCTAGTGGAGGCAGAGAGCTGCTCACACGGGCCTCCGCGCTCATAGCAGAGGCCACACTGACACTGTCAAAGGCCAGGAACCACAGGGAGTGGCCGGGTGAGGATGGAGGGTCTGGGAGAGGTAGCAGGGCCCCAAGGAGTCATGGGGTACATAGAGGCGGACTCGTGCAAGGTGAGGACGACCACGGCTGTATCCATCACTGACTCCATGACCACAAACAGACAAGGTTGGAAGCTCATGCTGGTCACACCCTCACCAATGGTGCTCAGGAAGGGCAGGAGGGAAGCCATGATGCCAACTTCTAAAGAGCACTCAGGCCGTGTGTCTTGTAGGGATGTTTATGCCCAGCCTGCCTATTTTCCAAATGCTTCCCATGTTGGCAATGGTTTTCAAGTGTGGGCACCTGAGACTTCGGGGCATGGTGTGATCTAGGCTTCCTTCTCTGTCTTTAGGCAGAGTAGATTCCTAGGCCTCAGATCTGTTCATTAGTTACTTCTATAGATCTTGAAGGTTCCCAGTGCAGTCCTTGAAATCGTGAGATTTCTGAGTATGTGGTTTCTAGGTCTCTCTTCCCATGTACTCAGTGTCTGCTCTGCGTGTGACAGTTTCTAGGCCTCCCTTTCTATTGGTCTGCTTTCTTTGTATGGTAGTGTCTAGACCACTTTATCTAAGTTTCTGTGGTTCTCTTTGCATAAGACAGTTTCTAGGCTTCCCTAGTGGATCACTTGAAGTATGTGATGGTACCTATTACAGACAGATCTTTTGGGTAGAGCAGAGTTAGGTCCCCTGGCCTCACTAACCACGTCAAACATATACATAATAGTTTCAAGGTTTCCCTTGCCAAGCTTCCTGGATTCTCTGTGTCTGTTGGTTTCTAGGTCCCTGTCCTTGGTCCCATGGACTCTTTGTCCCCTCCCTGTTTTAGGTGAATGCTTTCTTCACATTTCCCTTCCTTCTGTGCTCAACAGGACAAAGCCAAAACCTTTGACAGGAGGGACCATGGAAGTGGAGAAGCAGTCTGGCCTGGGTCACCTAAACTGCCCGACAGCCTGGTGAGGGTACAGAGGGTAAGTCAGTGAAGACAGAGGCAGAGACAGGGAGAGCATGGGTGGGGTCTGCTGGAGGGCAGGGTTGGGAAGGTGTGGGAGCAGGGCTCCCAGAAGTATGTGAGTAGGACACCCTTGATCCCAGTGAGAGAATTCTTTACTGAGCACCCTGGGCAGGGGAGGGCAGGGGAGGGCAGGGGAGGGCAGGAGGAGGACTGTAGCTTACCCAGTGGCTCTTCTCACCAGGGTCTCCTTTGGGGCCAGGTTCTCCCTGAAAGAAGTCAGAGACAGAAGTAAGGAAGGGAAGGGCAGAGAACAGGAAGTGGACGAAGGGGTGGTGTGAGGGAGAAATGTGGAGAGCTTTTTGGGGTTCCCTTGGCAGGAATCTGACATGGGTCAAGGACAAGGAAATGGAAATGCGCTTGGAGGAGTCTGACGTCAGGGCAGGACAGAGAAGTTAAGTCCAGGCAGGAGTCTGACATTAAGGCGGACAAAGAAACAAGCTTCAGTCATGATTATGGCTTCAGGCTAGGACACGGAAGTAGGCTCAAATGTCTAGACGTCTGATGATCCTTAGAAACGGGGCTTTGTGTTTATCCTCTTGCTTGTTCCTTGACTATTGTCTTTCATGATTCCTCTTTGTACTCCACCTTAATCCCTACATGTAATTAAAATGGTATACAAGTGGGCAGGAAAAGAAATAAACCCGCCTTCAGTCTCAGAATTGACCAAAGCCATGCCGCAGTTTTGTCTAATTGTCTTTCTTTTAGATCCTAGAACTACAGTTCTAGGCAAAGAAGACAGTGGACGAAGAACATTTCCCGTGAATCCATGGGTTTTTTCAAGTTTGATTTCAAAACAAAATTCACCTCTAGGATCCACGCACGGCCCTGGCTTAGACGTGACCATGCTGCCCTGGTAATGTAAAAGTGTGCATGTGCTGGGAGACAGCAGTGAGTTTTTAAATCTAATTTTTTTTTTTTTGAGACAAGGATTCATTATGTAGCCCAGGCTGGCCTTGAATCTGTGAGCCTCCTGCCTCTGCTTTCTGAAAGCTGGGATTATGCGTGTGTGCCACCGCTCCCAGCAGTCAGAAAGGAGAGTGCCCAGCTGCAGTACAGAACCCACAGGAAGCAGAGCCACAGGGACCTGCGTGGAACGGAGGCCTCAGGAGGCCCAGTGGGTCCCAGTCAGATTGCTCTGTGAGTTTCATGCCAAAGATTTGCACACAAGTTTTCCCAGTGAGTATTGGAGAAGGAAAGGCAGAAAAGGAACCATTTGGAGATATGACAGAACATTCTGTTGGCGTGGAAGTGGAGGCAGGAGGATTGCCGGAAACTGGAGGCTAACTTTCATGAGCACCAGACCAGCCATGGCGATATGGCAAATCCCAGTCTCAAAAACCAAACCAAACTTGGCTGGACAGTGGTACCACCTGCTTTTAATGTCAAGATCTCTGAGTTCGAGGTCAGCCTGGTCTACAGAGTGAGTTCCAGGACAGCCAGGGCTACACAGAGAAACCCTGTCTCAAAAACAAAACAAAATAACACTATAAATAAACACACAAACATGTTCACATTAAATAGAAAGACAAGATAAAAATAAAGCTTAAGAGTCCAGAGGGGGTTGGAGAGTTAGCTCAGTGGCGAAGACAATTGTCACTCTCAGGTTGGGCTCCCAGCACCCACATGGTGGCTCACGACCATTCATTCACAACGCCAGTTCCAGGGAATCCAGTGCCCGTTTCTGACCCCCCTCCCTCACAGGGACCTGGGGAGGTGCATGTACAAACAACTTATTTGCATAAAATAAAATAAAATAAAATAAATAATCTAAAAATCATATTAAGAGTCATATTAGATCAGTAAAGTGCTTGCTGAGGTCCGTCCTCCAGCGCCCTCGCAGGAAGCTGGGCGTGGTACCAGCAAACTAGGATTGCAGAGACAGGACAATCTCTGAGGTTTGCTGAATAGGCGAGCTCTGAGTTCAGTGAAAGACCTTGTCGCAAAAATGAATGAATGAATGAGAATGAATGAATGAATAAGATGGAGAGTAATAGAAGGTACCTTATATTGATCTCTGACCTCCATGCAGGTGCACACACATATACTACATACAAGGTTAAAAGTTAAAAGATTACAAACCGCGGAGCTGGACTGACTGAGAGACAGCTCAGCAATTAAGGTTGCTTTGCAGAGGACCCTGGTTCAATTCCCAGAATCCACATGGTGGCTCACAACCATCTATAATGCCAGTTCCAAGAGATCTAATGCTTTCTTCTGACCTTCACAGGCATCAGGAAATTGGTGCACAGATATACATTCAGGAAAAAAATGTTCACCCACACACAAGTTAATTAAAAAAAAAATCCTTTGTGGGACAGGGCTGTAATCCCAGCTCCTGGGAGACTGAGGCCTGAGGATCCTAAGTTTGTGACTTGCCTCCATCAGAAATGGACACACTGAGCAGAAGACAGGGCCATAAAACACAAACCTTAACAAACACCAAAGAGAAACCATACAAGGCGTGATCACAGATAATCTTCTAGAACTACAAAAGAAATCAAATACAAAAAAGCTACCTGGCAAAGTCTAAGACATCAGGAGATTAACCAATCTCTTTGACACAGGTCAAAGAAGGAACCAAAAGGGAAATGCAAAACTACTTTGAATCAAGTGGAAATAGAACTTATTAGCATGTGTGTAATACAGCAAAAGGAGTGCTCACAGGAAACTGGCAGCCGTAGATATTAGAAGAGCGATCAGGGTAAATAACCGAAGATCCGGTTACGGAACATTAGAACAGAAGCCTGCAGTAAGTAAGAGAGAAGAGACAGCCACATTCTTGCCATGACTGCACATATGCTCACATCTCTACACACACACACACACACACACACACTCGGGAGGTAGAGGCAGGAAGGTCAGGAGCTCAAGGTCACCCTTGACCACAGAGTGGGGCTACTTAGCAAGCCCTGTCTCAGCCAGTGAACAAGCACCCGTGATCAAAAAGCAGGTAAAGACAGGCAGAGTTCTAGGCCAGCCTGGTCTACAGAGTGAGTTCCAGGGTAGCCAAGGGTACACAGAGAAACCCTGTCTCAAATCCCTCCCCCTCTGCCCACTACCACAAAACTAAAAGAAAGAAATTAAATTGATAATAACCATTTAAAACAGAACAGATTGAGTTGCTATTGAATTCTATCAAGAGTTCAAGAAGGAATTGTGGTAGTTCCCTGATTCCTTTCAGAAGTATAGAGAATAATTCATAATTTATTTTTTTCTTGGGAGTGCTGGGAGTTTAACCTGTAGGGATATTCTTTTGTGTACTGTTTAGGAACAATCACCTGTCCAAAAAACAAAACATGAAACAATCCAATAAGCTGAGGCAGGAAGGAAAGGAAAAGAAAGGAAAGGAAGAAAGGAAGAAAGGAAGAAAGAAAGAAAGAAAGAAAGAAAGAAAGAAAGAAAGAAAGAAAGAAAGAAAGAAAGGAAGGAAGGAAGGAAGGAAGGAAGGAAGGAAGGAAGGAAGGAAGGAAGGAAGGAAGGAAGGAAGGAAGAAAGAAAGAAAGGAAGGAAGGAAAGAAGGCAGGCGGTGACAAGATGACCATTGTTTTTCAACACAGCACTTACTGGGAGTCCTAGCCAATGCATTAAAAAAAGAAGAAATACAAAGTTTATGGATTTCACAAACAGTTATTTTTGTACAGAACTTGATTTATCTATGCAGAAAATCTTGAAATAACTATAATGTAATTTATCTTGTTTTTTATTACCTTGTTTAAAGGATCCCCAGTTGCTAGCAACTGGCCTTTGAAAATTCTTAGAGCTGCTTGACCCTGTGACCCGCCTTCTCTGGGAACAGGAGAGGGTATAAAAAAGCCAGCAGAGGCTGAGAAACCAGATGGAGCAGGAGACTCACAGGGTCGGAGAACAGAAGGCAGCTGAGCAGAGAGACTGAGTAGTGGCTGGGTAAGGTTAGGACGAGAAGGCAGCTGGAAGAGAACTGGGCTAGCCTGGTGAGATAAGCAGATTGTTGAGTCAGAGAAGATATTGTTAGGAGACAGGAAAATAACTCACAAAGCAGTGACGAGCAGCCTCAACTAACAAAAATGCTCCTATAATTAATAAGTGATTATAGCAAGGAGATATGTTAATACACAGAAGATCATGCATGCCAGCACTGAACTGGAATTTGAAATATTATATATATATATATTATTATTATTATATAAAATAATATATATATATTATTGCCCAGACTGATGTCTAAGTACTCGGGACACAAACACAGCAATGTCTCTATTAGTTAAAAACTAGCCGGGGCTATGCAGGCTTGACATCAGGGTTGTATAGGAAGACCCTGTTTCAAAAAAGCAGCAGCAGCAGTAGCAGGAACAACAACAACAAAATAATCAGAAGACCTTAACAGCACAATTACAATGAACAGAAGCAAACGAACACATGAACGCATGAAAGTCAGTATCATCCAGGAACTGCAAAGTAAAATAGCAGTGAGATCATCACAGCAAACACCCAGGCTAGGTAACCCCAGCACTCAGGAGGCCAAGGCAGGACAGTCACTTGAGTTTGAGGACAGCCTGGACCAAACCAAAATACTGGAAAAACAAAACCAACAACAAAACACCTTCCCAATGAAACAGTACTGCATGCCTATTAGACTGGCCAAAACATCCACTGACAACACCAAGTGGAGGTGAGGATGGGGGTTGGGGGAGATGAAACTCTTACTCATGCTGTGAGGACTTTGTGTGGTTTGAGTAAGAATACCCCATAGGGTCACTAGTTAGGGGAACTGTTTGGGAAGGATTGGGAGGCGTGGTTTCAGACGCCCACAGAAGGCCTGGTGTCTCTCTCCGCCCACTGCCTGAGGATCAGGATGTAAAGCTATCAGCGACTGCTCCAGCACCATGCCTGTCTGCTGCTATGTCCCCCACTCCCCCGCCATAATGACAATGGATCAACTCTGTGAAACTGTAAGTAAGCCCTCAATTAAATGCTTTCTCTTTTAAATTGTCTTGGTCATCTCCTCACAGCAATAGAACAAGACAGAAGGCAGTATGGCACAGCTACTTTGCAAGACACTAAGGTAGCTTTTCTGATCTTTTCAGCAGGGTCTTCTGTATCCCATGCTGGCGTCAAAATCACTGTGAAGCTGGGAAATGACCTTGAACTTTTGATCCTCCTGCCTCCACCTCCCATGCCTAATGTCTGTGTATCCCGTGGGCCATCCCTCTACTACCCGTGAAGGTTGAAGAGACCTCCACAAACTTCCCCATGTACGTTGTTCCTGTGCCTATTTACAGATGATCAGTAGAAACGATGAGTGAAGTGAATCCAGAGCAGGTTAGACACGAAGAGTATCATACCCAGCCACACCACAGCCATAGCTACTGACTAAGGCTAAGGAGAAAAACCTTACAGGCCAAGAGCAATGCACATGCACACATACACATGTGCATGTTCACACATGAGCACACACATGTGCATGTTCACACATGAGCACACACATGAGCACACACATGTGCATGTTCACATGCACACATACACACATGAGCACACACATGTGCATGTGCACATGCACATGTACACATACACACACAGGGGGGGGGTTGCGGAATAGTAGCAATTTATTTCTCATTAGAAACTATATAAGCAAGAAGGTCATAGAACAACACCTTTAAAGTAGTACAAGATGATAAAGTTGCCAACATATAATTTTATATCTAGCAAAATATCTTTAAACAACTAAGCTGTAATAAAGAGTATCTTAGCCAGGTGTAAAGGTGTACATCTTTAGTGCCAATACTTGGGAGGCAGAGAATGCCAGTTCTTTGTAAGTCTGAGGCCAGCCTGGTCTACATAGTGAGCGCCAGGATAGCCAGAGGTGTATAGTGAGACCCTATAAAGTACCTTACTACTAGTTGATTGGTTAAAAAACAACAACAACAAAAAAAAACCCTGCCGGGCGATGGTAACACACGCCTTTAATCCCAGCACTTGGGAGGCAGAGAATGGCAGTTCTTTGTAAGTCTGAGGCCAGCCTGGTCTACATAGTGAGCACCAGGATAGCCAGAGGTGTATAGTGAGACCCTGTAAAGTACCTTACTACCAGTTGATTGGTTAAAAAACAACAACAACAAAAAAAACCCTGCCAGGCGGTGGTAACACACACCTTTAATCCCAGCACTTGGGAGGCAGAGGCAGGCAGATTTCTGAGTTCGAGGCCAGCCTGGTCTACAGAGTGAGTTCCACATCAGCCAGGGCTACACAGAGAAACCCTGTCTCAAAAAAAAAACCCAACAAACTTATTTTATGCTAATGAATGTTGATGTATGTTAATATACATGCAGTGTTAATGGAGAAGGCACCGGACTCCCTAGAACTGGAGTTACAGATGGTAGTGAGCCACCACGTGGTGCTCGGAACCAAGTCCAAAAGAACGCAAGTGTCTTTAACTGCCGAGACATTTCCCCAGTCCCATTTTTTTGTTTGTTTGTTTGTTTGTTTTATTTTATTTTTTTTTATTTTTATTTTTTGTTTTTTTCAAGACAAGGCTTCTCTGTGTAGCCCTGGCTGTCCTGGAACTCACTCTGTAGACCAGGCTGGCCTCGAACTCAGAAATCCACCTGCCTCTGCCTCCCAAGTGCTGGGATTAAAGGTGTGCGCCACCACTGCCCGACTTCAATAATATTTTTTAAACCATAGTTTTTCTTTTCTTTTTCTCATTTCCTTCTCTCTCTCCCTTCCCCCCCCCCCCCTCTCTCTCTCTCTCTCTCTCTCTCATTTTCTCTCTCTCTTTTTCTCTTTCTCAACAAGTGTTTCTCTGTCTAGCCCTGGTTGTGTTGGAACTCAGAGCTCCACCTGCCTGTGCCATTTGAATTCTGGGATTAGAGGCATGCTCAAACAACAGTTTTTCAAACCACAGCTGCAGAATGTGCAGAGTTTAAATTTGTATCTTTTTTTTTTTTTAAGTCAACTGACTTTAAAGTGCTGCTGCTGCTGATTGGTGATGGTGATGATGGTGGTGATGCTGATGTTGGTGCTGATGTTGATGATGATGGTGGTGGTGGTGGAGGTGATGGTGGTGGTACTGGCCCGAGGTTGTAGTTTAATGATCGGTCACTTGCTAATGCATGCTGCTCAATGCCCTGGGCTCAATTCTCAGCACTCTCAAAGTGTTGTGGGGCTTATAACAAAAGAAGAACACAGAGCAGTGATAGCACAAGAGGATGAAAATGAACAATACGCATTTAACACACACACACACACACACACACACACGTCCATGGCGTGAACTCACAGTTGGTACAGCACGTGAAGCCTTCCGATTGCTCGTGTAAAGCGCGAGGAGGGAAGGACAACATTGTCCTTAGGTGAAAACAACAAATAGTGACTTCTGAAAGGCTGTGAGTGGAGCAGCGGACCCCAAGTACTGTGTCCTAAAGGCAAGTGAGACCGCATCTCAGAAGCAGAGCAGTGGCTAAGTGCCCAGGGCAAGGCAAGAAACTGGAAAAGACTGGCTGGAGAGACCCCGCTGTGGACGGGCGGCTCAATCAGAATGCTGCCGATATTATACAGATAGATGGGAATATCAGCGAGCTGGGCGGCAGACTCTGAAAAAGGCAAGACCTGTGTTACGGACAAGAGACGCAGGTTAAATACTGGGCACCAACATGCATCGTCAGATGCATCACGACACGACGCTGGTGTGGTTCCTTCAGCAACAAGCAATGCAGAGTTCATGGCGAGTATTCTAGAGATATAAATATTAATTCCATGGAGGCAAAGCCAACACTAAAACCCTAAGCATGTATCTGCTTAATAACAAAGTCTCAAAACACAGAGAGCAGAGCAGGCACTTTTACACTCAGAGATGGAGAATGAAAAAGAAAACTACAGAGTCTAAGAGACGGAAGGAAAGGGGTGCAGAGCCACGGGCGGACAGACTGATGGAAAGGGATGGACAATGGATCCCAGCAATGGGGAGCCGAGACAGAAGGGACCTGCCCTGAGTCACACTCGAGGGAGCCCCGGCTGCTGGGGTTTTAGAGAAGTGGGGATAGGGGTGGACGCTGTATCACTTACCGGAAACCCCATCAAACCCTGGGGGCCAGGTTCCCCAGGCAGCCCCTGTATCAGAAGAGGGAAAAGAATTGAGTCAGCTGGTGAGTGCTGTCCTCTGGCGTCCCTGGACTTCCAGAATCCCCCAGGTGAGGTGACATGTGTACTCACTCGCTCTCCCTTCTCTCCTGGGTGCCCAGAGGTTCCTTTGGGTCCAGAAGGGCCTGGGGTTCCCTGGACAATAAGACAGAGGCTCAGCCTTGTGCTGTGGTAGGTAGGCCAGGGTGGACGGGATGGGGACTGAGGAGGTGGTCAGGGAGGCTCAGCGTGGGCCAGGCTTCACCATATGGCCAGCACAGGCACGCAGGTCAGACTGTTACAGAGCTCTGGAGTCAGCCTCCTCGCCCTGTGTGCCGGCTGCGGCCTGAAGAATCCCTCCCTTTACTTGGCCTCAAGGGATAATAATACTTCTTGTTGGGTGAACCGAGTTAAGAAGATTTATGGGGAGTACTTTGCATATCAAAGTACTGACTCAACGCATGGCTGAGCAGATGGGTGAATAGAGTTATGCATGGGTGGACGAACTTGGATAACGACTTACCTTGTGTCCAGGGCTCCCAGGGGCACCCGTGGGGCCGGGAATTCCAGGGGGACCTGAATAAAACACAATGTCTTCAAGAATAGAGTGGACCACGAGGCTAAGAAGTTCCCTGTCAACTGTTTGGAGTAGCCCAGTCCCTCCTCCCACCCTTGGCTGCTTCCTCTCTCATCCACCACCTGGATCCAACTTACCCATGGGCCCCGGGGGGCCGGGGGGTCCTGGGGGCCCAGTGGGTCCTTGGGGCCAGTGGCTGCCGGTCTCAGTGAAGGTATTAGACAGCAATGGATCTCCTGGGAGGGGAAAGACAGCGAGTCTGTCGCGCTGGGGCAGTGGGGCATCGCCTGTCACCTCTGCCACCGCTGGCTCTGACAGTCCTGCAGGACGGTCGCCGCACAGACTGAGTGAGTGCCCACAGTGCCAGGTAGAGAGAGGAAAGGAGAGCTGTGTTCTACCTCTGCCACAGTCTAGCTGGCTACATCCGGAATGGCTCCCTCCTTTGCTAGCCCTGTTCTGGCACCGGCTGAGAAGGATAACAGTGAAAGCGGGTCTTTACCAACTGGCTACCTGTCTCAGGCTTCTCTGCACTGAGGATGTGGGCCCCGAGAGGCTGGCACCTGCTGCCACCCACACAATAGGAACAAGGACAATGAGGCTTGGAGCAAAAATAAAACAAAATAAAGAACGGCGTCGGAATAAATGATGTAATGAGAGAATGAATGAAGGAGCGGGCCCAGTTATTCATCAAACATCAGAATCGGATGGGGTTGAAACTCTAGCAGTCTGTGGGTAGGTTGGGTCAGGCTGCCTGAGGGAGATGTCTGGGATCCACTCTGGTGCTTGGTTAGGGGAAGGAATTGGAGTCACGCTAACCAACAGGGCAGGGGCTGTGGCCTTGGGAGTTGTGAGCTGGCTTGAGGTTAAGCCTTGAGCTTCCCAGCACTCTGAGGGCTGGATTGCAGCCTTCTCTGAGGCTTGGGGAGGGCCTAATGCCCTGTGGTTCTGAGCACGAGGGTCTGAACTCACTCCCCCTCTTCCCAGCATGTGGGTGAGGCACGGGACTTTCTGCTCCAGCCTCAGGGTCCTTCCTCTGTGAACAGACAGAGAGTAGCAGCACCTGCCGGACAGCTGGGTGGCAACTGAGCAAGGTGGTCACATACTTGACACCTGTCATTTGCCCCACCTCAAACCACTGCGACTCTGAGGGGACTTACCAGGCAGGGGAACCTGGGCATGGGGTGGCCCGATGGGGGCTGGAGGCCCTGGGGACCCAGGTGGACCTGGAGGTCCTGGAGGTCCCATCTTTCCAGGGATGCCTGCAGCTCCTGGCTGGCCAGGGCGTCCTGGGGGTCCCTGTGGGCCTGCAGTAAGAACAGAGACTGGTGGGCATACGGGAAGCAGAGACACGGAAGTCCCGGGCCATGGGTACAAAGGTTCTGAGGCGCACAGGCCTGTCCTCCTGGCCATTTGTGACAAGGAAGAACACAGCACTGTGCCCTCCATCTCTACCAAGCTGTTCTGGCTTCCATCTAGAGGCTCCTAGACGTCCCAGTTCCTCCGCAGAACCCTGGTCAGAGGGGTTAGGCACTGATGCTTCTTGCCCAGCTAGCTATCTGCCATCTTGGAGGCGGAGTAGCTTCATCCCACCCAGTGGCTAGCTCAGGGTCTGCCGACAGAAATACCGGAGCCAAGCAGACCGAGGTGGCTTCACAGCCCAGGCATGAGCAGGCACACTGGAGAGCTGGTGAGGTCAGGTGTGTGGCATGGGCCTGCCCACCTTGACTATGCCAATTTGGGGAAGGCATCCTCTGAGTCTCCAAGCAGGAGGGATCCCTACAGAAGCTGGAGAGAGCCAGCTTGGGGCGGGAGGAGGGCGGGAGGAGGGGCGGTGCGTGCCTTTAATCCTACCACTCAGAAGCTGAGAAAGGTGGATCTCTGAGCTCAAGGCCAGCCTGCTCTACATAGCAAGCTCCAGGCCAGCCAAGGCTACGCAGTGAGACCCTGTCTCAAACAAACAAAAACAACCAAACAACATCATACAAGAAAGAAGCTTAGGAGGCAGCCCTGTGGGCACTCACCTGGTGGGCCTCTAATCCTCACTGGGCCCTGGCTGCCAGTGCCTCCCTTGGGGCCAGTGGACCCAGGAAGCTCCCAAAGAGCGACTCTGTCTGCAGAGTAAAGAACATGAACTTGGTCTCTGTGGGTTACATTTGCCCCCCCACCTCTGTCCTGGTCCCCCCCAGCCCCTACTTGCTGAGGTAGCTGTGCACCCTTCACATTCCCGCTAGCTCCTAGCAAACCCAGAGTGAGGGGTTAGGCAGTGGTCAGCATCCCTGCTGGGCTTGGGAGGGAAGACCCCAGAGTTCCCCTCCCCCACTCCCCGACCTAGAACTTCTGGATTCCGGATGCCTCCGGGTGGGGCATTTCTTCTAACTAAAGAATCACATGGAGGTATGTGCCCTGCTGTACCCCTTACCCTGCAGGCTTCCATCTCCTGGGCTGCCCTGGGCAGCTGGGGAGCCCCAGAGCAGGGCAGAGTCCTCAGGCGTAGCTGGGACTGAGGACACTGTCTGCTCTGTCACACTCAGCACTGCCACCTGTGGAGGAAGAGGACAGAGATGGGGCGGGTACCAGGAGCTCAGTGTGAACAGTCCAGCGGGAGGCTTAGGCCCTGGGAGTCCAGAGACCCAAGGAGTCAGCAGAAGCCAGCTGTGTGTGGGGACCTGAGCTTACAAGGGCCCGGAGTGTCATCAGAAGTGACTTTTTCAAGACAGACAATTCATAATATGCACCGAGGAACACTCAGTCACTCCGCACTGCCGCTGCCACCCAAGTGAGCTCTCTGATCATGGGATCTGCTGGTTACAATAGTCTGCTGCTGCTGCTGCTGACAAAATTCTACGGGGGTGGGGTGGGGCGGGGTGGGGTGGGAGAAGCCGTGTGTGTGTGTGTGTGTGTGTGTGTGTGTGTGTGTGTGGTGTGTCTATTGTGTTTGTGAGTGTGTCTGTGGGTCTATGTATGGGTGTCTATGTATATGAGTATGTGAGTGTATATGAGTCTGTGTAATGTGTGTTTGTGTGTCTATGTTCATGTGTCTGTGTGTGTGTGAGTGTCTGTGTGTCTATATGTGCGTTTATGTGGGTGTGTTTATGTGAGTGTGTATCTATGTGGGTGTGTGTACCTATGTGTGTCAGAGTGTGTGTTTATGTGCGTCAAAGTGTGTCTGTGTGTGTTAGAGTGTGTAAGTGTGTGTCTATGTAGGTCAAAGTGTGTGAGTATGTCTATGTGTGTCAGAGTGAGTGTGTCTATGTCAGTGTGTGTCTGTGTGTGTCTGTGTGTGTCTATGTGTGTATGTGTGTACATGCTGAAGATTAAGCACACTGCCTCTTGTATACCAAAAAAGTGCTACGCCACTGAGATTTTGCAGGGAAAACTGGGAGAGTCTGACCCCACACCCACCCAGGGCCAAGGATGAAGGCAATTCTGCAAGTTCTCCAAGCTTCTGACCCATGGTCAGGAAAGGGAACTATGCCGCCGATGGTGGTCTGTCCTCACAGCACATGGTTGTCATCATGAAACCCCTCCTTTGGGGATCTGGCTTCCAGAATTCCCTATGACAGCTAACACTTTACTAAACTTCCTCACATCTGATCAGGACAAGTTCCCGGAGGAGGGACTAGCAGAGCAAAGCGACAGTGCATATCCACGCATGCTCAGAAAACCTGGAGGAAAAAGATTAAAAGAGAGGAGCCGGTGAGAGATGGGTCAGCAGGCAAGAGCTTCTCCAGGCCAGGCTAAACCTGAGTTCAGTTCCTGGAACCCACACAGTAAAGTAGAAGAACACCCCAAATTGTCCCTTAACCTCCACACACACCAAATGCCACCAAACACAAATAAACATTTTTTTTAAAGGTGACGGCTCATGGCTGCAATCCCAGTTACCCGGGAGGTGGAGACAGGAGGATCTAGAGTTCAAGACCAGCCTGGACTACACAGAAATGCTCCATTTAAAAAGAAAAGTAAAGAGAAAGGATGGTTTTGTAGCTCAGTCGTGAGCCGCTTGTCTAGCACGCAGGAAGCCCTGGGCTTGAGTCCAGCACCACAGAAACCCGACGTGGTGGTGTACACGGTAATCCTAGCAAGAAGCAGGGGGGGATGGGAGAGGAGTGGGGAGTGGGAGGGAGGGGGGATAGGCAGAAAGTCATCCTCAGCTCTGTAGCCAGCTTGAAGCCAGCCTGGGACACATGAGGCCCTCTCAAAAAGCAGAGGGGGCGGTGAGAGGGCTCAGTAGGCAGAGATCCCGCCACTGAGCTTAATTCCTCAGACCCAAGTGTTGGGCGGGGAGCGCCCCTCCGTGCCCAATAGACAAAGACCTTAAAAAGATAGGTGGGTCTCTGAGCTGGGACAATCTGGTCTATATAGTGAGTTTCAGACTAGCCTGAGCTACACGGTGTGGCCTCCAAAGCTGCCAGTTTCCTCTCTGAGGCACAGGTAGTCTCTGTAATTGGTTTTCTGGATTTCTAAGGGTTTTCGGACTCTACATTCAGAATCTTGTATATTGCCGTATTTTGTCATTTTGAAAACCTTTTTACCCTGAGGTAACTTGAGATGTGTAATGAGCATCTTCCTTTTCAGACTGGAAGACGGATGGTATGGAGGGGCAGGATAAAGGACAAAGGGTCTGTCACATGTGTCATGGCTTATCCCACTGAGACTGGGTCTCATGGGAGGGGGCTTTATGGCCTCCTGGAGGGATGGCACCAGGCTGCAGGCATCAGCTTCATGGGGAGGACACCGAGGCGCAGAGGGCGGGGCCCAGATGCACAGCAAGGCGGGGTGGGGCGGGGCCATGCTGCTGGAAGGCAGTCTGCCCATCCCATGAGAGACCCTGAGGGTGGAAGTTCAAAGAGTGGGCACAGGGGGTTACAGAAAGGGGGGCTCAGGACAGGGGGGGGCTGCTCACCCACCTTGGCCTCCAGCGCCTTCAGCCTCTCTGTCAGCTCAGACACTTTGCTGCAGTTGAGACAACCTGTGGGCAGGGGGAAGCCTGGGCTAAGGCCAGGGGTCCTAGGTCCTCTGTGAGTCCTCACCCTGGGGAGGGGCAGGCACCTGATTACCCTAACCTATGGGGAGCAGTGGGGGCAGAGGTACAGGTGGATAGTCTGCAGCCCCAGATGAACAATACACGTGGGGTTCCCTTCTCCCAGCGCAGGCTCTGGGTCCCTGGTCATGACCGTCTCAGCATCCAAATGATCCCAATCCCAGAGGCTACAGGCAGAAAATCCTGTTGTTTCCTACTGGGTAAGGGTCCAGCCTGAGCCTACCATCTCTGGGGACCAACAGACTGCAGTTTGGATGTTACAGGCCTCACAGGTCGCACTGGCTGTGTCACAGAGCCACGCTCGCTCTTGCTTCTCTGACATTTACAGAATCTGTACAAACTGGCTGCTCTGGTCTTCACTGCAGCTGTGTGTGTTACACAAATGCCACACGGGAGGCAACTGAGTTTGTGACAAGATACAGTGAGGGCCCAACATGTTAACCCACTCAGCCCAGATGACCCAGGCCTGGTGCTGCCCAGTGCCAGCTATGGCATCCTGGGCAGGGACCAGCCCCACTGGACTCTTGGTTTCCTGCCCTTGAATAGGCTCAACAAGGTCTTCTGGGAGTTATGGGCATCTGAGAGGTTTGAAAGCATCCAGCTTGGGCCTTAGGTACCCCGGAAAAGCAGAGTTAGCACAGAGAGGACACTGGGAAGTTGGACCTGTAACTACCAAAATCCAGCTGTCTTGGGGTAACTGGTCCAGTTCAGATTCCCTCTAGGTACCCTCTGCCTCCAGCCTGTCTGTCCAGGGGATGAGGTAAAGTAGCATCACCTTGACCCTTTAATGCTGGGCCCAGCTGGCTTCCAGGGACAATTACTACCCGCCCTGGGTCTACCCTAGATCTCCTTCAGCCCAGAGGTCCCCACGCGTGAGACTGCCGCAGGACGCACCTGAGAAGGCTGTGGGCCTCACTGCCATCCGCCGCGTGCTGCTGCCTGACCACGTGGGCTCCAGGAAGCCAGGGGAGCCTGCAGTGGAGAGATGGTGGGCTAAGATTCTGTGGACCTGAGCTAGCCTCACCTCCTTAGGCAGCCCTTTGCGCTGCTGTTACCCCAGGATGGACTTCTGCTCCCCTTAATACAGAGAGGCACTGGGAGGTCACACGGCAACAAGGGGGCAGGGATGAGGCTGCCTACTTGACGGGGTAGCCATCTGTGGGGGCCACACATGAGGCTGAAGGCTTCCCCAGTGAGGAAGCTAGGAGTTTAGAGGTAAGAGACAAACTCAGCTCCCAGCTCTATTTACTGATCTGCTGACCTGCCTATTGTCCCATCGGTAAAGCAGCACAGCAAGGCCTCTGTTCTTTTTTTTTTTTAAGGTTTATTTATTATTATATGTAAGTACACAATAGCTGTCTTCAGACACTTCAGAAGAGGGCATCAGATCTCATTACGGATGATTGTGAGCCACCATGCGGTTGCTGGGATTTGAACTCAGGACCTTTGGAAGAGCAGTCAGTGCTCTTAACCTCTGAGCCATCTCTCCAGCCCAAGGCCTCTGTTCCTGTTTGTCAAGGCCATGCGAGGGGTATGTGTGCAGAGGGCCTGCTGTGCATATCCAGGGCTCAGGTACACAGCAGATGCTCAGTAACGATCCTGCTGGCGGCCGTGCTGCTCTTCACACCCCACTTGCTGCTAAGAAAAGGCCAAAGCGACTCTACATTTGTAAATGAGAGTCAGAGGGAGGCTGGCTGCCTGTTCCAGGAGCCTAGTCGCTCCTCACCCAGCCTGCCTGGTCTGGTTTCATGGGCCTGGTTTTCCACACAGCTGGAGGGACTGGCTAGCCAAGCCAAGGGCGGATGGCGCAGCTGGAGGGGCTCTCCAGCCAGCAGTGGTAACTGCCCTCCTCGGCCCCCTGTGCCTGCCTTTTAAGGCCATGAAGTGTCATCCAGGGGGGAGACAAGACCCAAATAAGGCACCAGCCTGGCTGCTTGGACATGGGCTGTGGGCTGAGGCAGGGAGTGAGAGGCGCCTGCAATCCAAACCAGACGGGTCTCTCTGGCCAGCCCCCAGCAGGGAGGCTCTGGCCCTGCTCCGGGTCCTAATGCACATGGAGTTTTGCTCAGGCTGGGCCACTTACCTAAGAGTTCCAGAGGCCTGCAACTTGCTCAGGTACAGGATATAGGAATGGGGGCAAAGATTGGGGGTGGGGGTGCCTATGGAGGAGAGATTCCATGTGGAGCAGGCCTTGTGCCCAGTGGGTTCTGTGGCTCAGCACAGCTTCACAAGATGCAGCCGCTGAAGCTAGCTTGTGTTCAGTGAGCGCACGCACGCAACCAAGCACACACACATGCACAGGCACATATGCACACACACACGCGCGCGTACACACACACATGCCAGTTTTGTATATCTCAAGCATCCCCCCCCCCCCACGTATGTCTTGTTTTGTCTTTGCCACTGCAAACGGGGACTGTACAGTTCTAACAGACGGGGACATGGTGCCCTCCCCTGGCCCCAGGGACAGCCACCCAGAACCCTCCCTACCCTCCTCCTGGGGAAACCAAGACAGAGGACTGAAGTGCCTCCACCTCCCAAATGTCATGATTACAGGTGTGTACCATGTCGAGCTTTAATGCTCTATTTTAGAGAAGGCTCTCCCTATGTAGCCCAGGGCGGCCTCAGACTTAATCCTCCTGCCTCAGCCTCCTTAGTGCTAGGATTAGCAGTACGTACCACCATAGCTAGCTTCTTTTTCCTTGTCTCCCCACAGCACTTTCAGTGAGTGCATGCATCGAAGATGTTCTGATTAGAGCGTTCTCAGATGATTAACACTTGTTTGTCCCTTGACTTTGGCTCTTGCCCCACCAGGACAAGGACCTTGACCATCTTGTACTTGCCAAGAAAAGCCCTGCAAGCACCTTGATAAAAACTTAGCTGTGAGCACACTCACACACAGGCTAGCAAATCTTACACTCCCTGGAAGCACACTAGCAGGCCAGACCACGCAGGTCACAGACACAGCTGTCCTGAGGTTGAGCACACTGATGCTCTCATGACGCACAGGGCGTCCCCGAGTTGCTGACCAGTGGACTTGTGGCTGGAAATCATTTCCCAAAGAATTTGGTTTGGGATGTTTAGTCGAGAGCCATAAAGAACTAGAAGAAATGGCTAGCGGGGGCTGGGGGAGGGCTCAGTTAGCAAAGAGCTCGCTGTGCAAGCATGGGGACCTGACTTCACGCCTTAGCGCCTGTGTCAAAGCTGGCTGTGGTGTACACACCTACAATCCCAGCACGCTGAAGAGGAGATAGGAGGGAGGACTGGAGGCTTGTGGCAGGCCAGCCTAGCTGATGGCTGAGCTCCAGGGCCAGTGGGAGGCCCTGTCTCAACAGGAAAGTAAGGAGAGCGAGGGGACACCTAATATCAAGTTCCAGCCTCCATAAGTACAAACCTGTGCTTGCGCACATACATGTACACACACACATCCACACACGTGTCACACATACTCATGCAAACATGTACACATGTGAAAACGCACATAGACACATACACATTGCATACACACATGTGTACATATATACACATCCCTGGAGCAGCAGTACAGACAGAGTAGCTCAACGCGATTGTGATTTCAATGAAAAGAGAAAGTTTAGTTGGATGCGGAGGTGCAAGCCCAGCATTTGGAGAGACTCTGACCAGGAGTCTGAGAACAGCCTGGTCTGAGAAGGCTCCGTTGCTGAGAGTGACCACTATTTTGTTTTTGTTTTTGTTTTTAGAGGATCCCAGTTTGGTTTCCAGCATCCATATTGTTTGGCTCACAACCCCTATAATTCCAGCCCCATTGGATACCTGTATTAACATATGCACACACACACACACACAGAGAAAGAGAAAGAGAGAGAGAGAGAGAGAGAGAGAGAGAGAGAGAGAGAGAGATTATAAAATTTGATTATAAAATTTGATTTGGGGGCTGGAGAGATGGCTCAGTGGCTAAAAGCACTTATTCCCTATCTCCAACACCCCAGACAGGCTTTCTCTATGTAGCGCAGGTTGTCCTAGAACTCTCTCAGTAGACCAGGCTGGCCTGGAACTCTCAGAGATCTGCCTGCCCTGCCCCTGAGTGTGTGCACTGTCACTGCCTGGCTTAAGAGCACTCGTTCTTACAGAGGCCCTGGGTTCGGTTCCCAGCACCCACACGATGGCTCACAACCGTCTGTAACTCCGGTTCCAGGGGCTCTGATGCACATACACACATACAAGCAAAACACTCATGAAAGTAAGTAAATCTAAAAGAAAAAAAATTCAGTGCAGGGCTAGGGTGTGGTCGGCTCAGTGGTTGATGGCTGGCCCAGCACAGGCAAGGCCCTGGGTCCCATCCCTAGCAACAAAGTAGAGAAAAAAGAAAAGGGGAGTTTAAGGAAACGACGAAACTCAAAAAGGGCCAAAAAAGTAAACTTACATTCAGGGTTCCCAGAAATCAGCCAAACCTCCCAAGCTCTGATAACAGACAAAAAGCCATTCGGAGACAAGCCTTGCTGTAAGAGGGCCCTTCAGTGTACACAGCTTATACAGACGCTGTGGGGAGAGGACGGCCTGCTATGGTTAAGACATTCCATCCCTCCAATTGGTGTTTGGCTAGAGACCCTTAAGCAGGCTCACAGTTGAGGCCTCCCTGCCCTGAAATCCTCCTCTAACCCCATATTCTATCCCAGGAGACCACTGAACCACGGATTGCAGACTCTGGGGCACCTCCACTATCTTGAGGTCCCCAACTATCTACACGTGTTCATCGCCAGCCCTCATTCCTACAGCTACGGTTCCTATGTCACCTCCTCTGGAAGTCCTCCTAGATGGCCCAGGTCTCCCACTAGGGCCAAGGTCCCGCTGAAGTGCCTGTGTCTCAGTGCGCCAGCCCCTTTAAGGCTGGTGGTGCACTCTGCAGTGTCTGGTCCTGTGTCCCACTCCTGTAGCAAGTGATCTTCCACATGTCAGGGCACAGAAGAACCGAGACCCAGAGAGGCGGGTCCTGCCCAGTTCATGCAGCAGGATGAGCTGGGTTCCGAGCCTGCCCTGAACTGAGAACGAGGATGGAAGAAGTTTGGGGGTCTCTGGGCTCCCTCAACCCTGTGACTTTTCTGGCCAAAGAGCGGAGCCAGGGGAGGGACTTCCTTGTTCACACTGGACTGTCCAGGCCCACCTGGGTCGGTGACCACACAGATCGCGTGGCCACAGCCTTCCTAGCTGGGTCATGTCTCCTGTGTGAATTTACTTTGCAAATGTAAATATTTGCCAATGACCAGCCGGCGGTCTAAGGCAGGGCTTAGGGTCAGAGCTGGGGCTCTCGGCGCTAACCCTCCAGCTCACCGGGGGCCCTGGAGAAGGCTTGCTGTGTGCCTGGCCTGTTCGGGGCTGGCAGGTTTCAGTCAGTTTTTACGTACTCACTTCATGCCAGCCCCAACTTTGGGGCTGAAGGAATTAACACTGGCAGAGTGGGGTCAGCTTAGTCAGCCTCCCCGAGGAGCACCATGAGGAGCACCGCGAGGAGCACCACGGGGAGCACCACGGTAGCCACAGGGAGAGAGCCTCTGTCAAGGCCCGGTGTGAGGTGAGGTACAGGGGATATTTGGTGCAAAGCTGGGTGTTCTGGGATTGTGGCCACAGGTGGGATGGCACAACGTTTAGCCCTCAGGACTCAGCCTATAAAGCAAAGCACAGGTTTGGCACTGTACCTGGCACCTGGCTGGCACAAGACAGACATGTGTGGGATGCGCCCAGCCCCGGAGAGTGGAGAAGCCGAGGGGCCCCGGAAGGGCGTGGCCATGACCTGTCTCCCTTCTGCTCCGAGGCCTTGGGGCTGTGCTAGCTAAGTAAATGTCCATCTCCAGTTCCCTACCATGGAGAACAAGGGTTGTGGGGGTTCCAGATAGGGAAGGGACGTACTTACTGGAAGACAGTGACCCCGGTGAAGGGAGGCAGAAGCCACATGTTCTCCAGGGAAGCCATGAACAGGGGAGGGTGAGCCCCAGCTTCTCTGATTTTCCATCTGGGGGTGCTCACAGCACCCCGCCTGTCTGAGCATGCTCCCTGGGCCGCCTCCAGCCGTGCTGCCGCAGAGCCAGTGTGACCCGGCTTGAGGGGGCCCCCCCCCCGCAGCTTTCCCCTGTCTGAGCCTCACTGTGAAGACAGGCTGTCCCCTGTCGCTGTCCTCGCTGGAGGGGCAGGATGCCACTGGAGAGAACCAGGCTACACTACCTACACGCCCACGCCCTCCGAGGGCCTCAGCTTTATTACCTGAACTATGAGACTGGTGCACAGTAGGACTGCAGGCAGCCCTTCGGCAGAGTGATGGGGTGTGGAGGTGTGGGGGCGGGGCCGATTACAGCAGCCCCACCCTCAGCACAGGTTCAGGCGCTGCATGGGATGTGACTGACACATTCTCCCTCCTTTCCAGCCAGGGCCTGGGCACTGGGCCAGCTCTGCCTGCCCTGCCGTGTAGTACATTTTGACCTTGGATCTTTCTCATCCATTGTTTCCACAAGTAGGTGGCCAGGTATGCCCGGGCCAAGTCATTTTTAGTCACACTGCTTCCTCTCAAAGCCTGGAAGGACCAAAGGCTAGGTGAATCTCAACTCCAGCTCGTGCATGCTGTGTGACCCCAGGCTGGTCCCTTCCCCTCTCTGAGCCTTAAGGTCTCATCTGTAATTGCTACCTGCACTGGTAGTCGTGAGCTGTGGCTGAGACTGTCCTCACTCACTGTCACAGCATGAACTTCCCCATTCTGCACGTACAGAAATAGGCCCAGCCCCCCAGAGCACAATCACGGTTGAGCATCTGACTGAGGAACCAGCTTGGAACCCCAGCACAGGTGACAGACGTATCTGGAGTGTGTAAGCGATGCCAGGCACAGCTTCCACTTTCTTCTTCTGAATCTGGAGGGGCAGTGCTGGCCTCCGTCTGTGGCTGCTCCAGTCCCTGCCGCTGCTGGTGATGCAGCTCTGGGGCCCCCAGGGTCATGGGGTGGCCGTAGAGCCGCCAACATCAGGGGAAGCAGCTGGGGGAATGTGGCCTAAGGCCAGCCGTGGGAGGAAGGGCAGAGGCCAGGCCGGGCTGGGAATGTCCCCATGCCTCCCAATCCTGATCCAGAATATTTGGGCTGGACACCTGCACTCCTTAGCCTTGTAGGTGGGAACAGCCCCCCTGTCCCATCTGCCACCCTGCAACCCAGCACACAACCTAAATCCAGTCTGGGGAAGTGGACTCCATCCTCAGACTCAACATCTCACAGTGGGGACCCTGAGGTTCAGATGCAGAGTCCAGACTGCTGTGAGTGCACCTGACAGTCTGGTGCCCTTTTCTAAAGACTCACACACACCCTCGTTTGGCTTGGTTTTGAGATAGGGTCTCACTGTGTAGCTCTGGCTGTTCTGGAACTCACTGTATAGACCAGGCTGGCCTTGAACCCACACGAATCTGCCTGCCTGTCCCTAAATGCTGGCATTAAAGGTGTGCACCACCATGACCCACTACACACCCAGAGACACAGGGATACACACACACACACACACACACACACACACACACACACACACATTGTGGCTAGGCACCCTGCTTAGACCGCCAACCTGCAGGCCAGGACTCTCGCCTAATGCATGGGGAGTTCTGAGCTAAGGTTTCACACTAGTGGGTGGTGAAGCCGGCCTGGCCAGGAAGCTCCGAGCACCCTGTCCCTGGATTGGGACCGAAGGCCCCACAGAGGGAGTGGCAGACCTTGAGAGGGGTCTGGCACAGCCTCCAGCAGCTCCCACACATGTCCTCCACCCTCACCTGCTCACCGGGGCCCCAGGGACACAGTAGCCATTGTCTGATAAGGCCTCACCGGAGCTCCCACACCCTGGGCCACACTACCCTCGTGGGCTCCCTGGCAGAAGCCCCCAGCAGCCCGCCTTCCTTTCACTTGGGGGCACCTTCCACCTTCCTTCTTCTGGTGGGGAGGGCTCCTGTCCAGGCGTCTAGCCTCCCTCGCTGACTGCACTGTACCCACCCCCACCCCCCCACCCTTACCCTCACCCCCCACCCCCACCACCCACCCTCACCCCCCCACCCCCACCCCTCATCCCCCACCCGATCCAGAGCACGGCCGCTCCGCTCCTCTCCAGCTCCATCGGAGACCCCTGTCTCGGAACCGTGAAATCTTCTCCTAGCTTTCTACAGATTTGGATCCAGTCAGCTCCGAGTTAGGGGTGGACCCCGGGGCTTTGTATACGCCAGGCAAGTACTCTTATTGATGAGCCCTACCCTATTCGCAAAGGACTGCGGGCCATTAACTCCACTGACCTCAGTTTCCTCAACATGAGCCGGCAGGAGGCGGGGCTTCACTCAGCTCTCCCCCCCCCCTCCTCCATGCAGAGCCCCGCCTACGCGTCCCTGTTTCTGGAACCGGACATGACTGTGCTGCGAGGACTTCACTAAAGCTTCCTTCTCAGGCTGATTCCAGATCACTTTATCCCGGGAAGGGCCAGTCCTGGGGGTGAAGCACCTCACCCTCTCACCTCTGCTGCTGGGGGCTCAGTCAGGCCCGGAGCCCAGCAGCACAAGAGACAGGAAGGCCCAGGGGGAGCTGCAAGTTCCGGTACTGAGCCACTCCGAGCTAACCTGCAGACGGGGAATGTGTGAAGGGGTACCCCAGGATGGGACAGGGATGAGTATACCCCAAAGACTCAAGGCAACAGAAGCTGGCACACAGGGTTTGAATTCCAACTCTGTCATGGGCTCTGGCTGCCCATCAGCTTGTTGGGCCTTGGTCTCTTCTGCTGCCGGGCACGGAGCGCTGCCTCTCTTTCC